>NC_141041.1:10805000-11080000 GCF_052040795.2 Danio rerio
GAGAATGTCCTACCTTCTCTACCAGATGCTGTGTGGAATCAAACACCTGCATTCAGCTGGCATTATCCACAGGGTGAGAGAGATATACCTGCACATATACAGTTAAAGTCAAAATTATTAGCCCTTTTTTTTTTTTCAAATATTTCTAAAATGATGTTTCACAGAGCAAGGAAATTTGCATAGTATTTTCTATATTTTTTTCTGGACAAAGTCTTGTTTGTTTTATTTCAGCTAGAGTAAAAGCAGTTTTTAATTTTTTAAAACTATTTTAAGGTCAGTATTATAAGCCCCCTTAAGCAATAATTTTGTTAGATTGTCTAATGAACATTGAACAAACATTGTTATACAATGGCTTGCCTAACTACCCTAACTTGCCTTATTAACCTAGTTAGGTCTTTAAATGTCACTTTAAGCTGTATAGAAGTGTCTTGAAAAACATCTAGATATTATTTACAGTCATCATGGCAAATATAAAATAAATAAGTTATTAGAAATTAGTTCTTAATACTATTAGGTTTAGAAACGTGCTTAACTTCTTTCCGTTAAACAGAAACTGGGAAAAAAATATATACAGGAGGGCTAATAATTCTGACTTTAACTGTACATACAAATACAGAGTGGAGATCAGAATTATTTGAAGCGCTGCATGTTGCAGAAGACTTCCCCCAGTGGAGAAAAAATCATGTACAACGTCACAAGACGGCAAAATTGTGCCATGTGTCTGCCTCTTATTGTTTTTTTTTTTTTTTAAATATTGCATTTAAGATATTTTATAATGTGCTGTAAGGTGGTCGCACACCGGATGCACTGCTCAGCACCGCGCACATGACAGTTGGAAGTATCGTACACCAGACATGAACATTCGAATGTAATTTAATATTAAACAATTCACATGGCGCTTTAAGGCTCAGCAGAAATATGAACACTTGCGGCGTCTGTGTGCTTACACTAATATAAATCTATGTTTAGAATTTTAAAATGTATAATGTTGCGTGGCGCATCGTTGATCTGCGCATTTGGTGTGTGACCCCTTTCAGAGTTTGTAACTCAGAAAATATAGGAATGCACAAAAATGGAAAACCAAAAAACGCACTTGACCACAAACCAAAGATGAATTTTAAAACGCTTTGTAATAATTACTTACTATTTCATTAAATAATACAATTTAAGACTTTTTATGTTTAACACAACAACATAGAATATACTAACTAGTCAAAAAAACACTGGTTAATAATATAAGCACATTTTACTGACAGTGAACGAGTCGAGAGGCTTCATTTTTTTTTTACCAGCGCTGCCATGACAGAACAGTAGCACTATTGCCAGCAGCAGGGATAACATGGAATATGGATATGTCTTAACTGCGTTATTTAGGCGACCTTTGTTTTTTCGTAAGCATGTGCAGTTTATGCATAGATAAGTATAGTTCATGAACAAAATATCAACATAGCAAAATAGATACTTTGAACTATTTGCTGCTAATGCACTTTAGTCGACGCAGCAAAAAACTGGCTTTTGTATGTCCAAATAAAATGAATGGGTTTCATAGCGCATCGCTTTCTATGTTCAGTGTGAAAGCCGCTTCCCTCTGTGCAATGACTACAGCTGAAGAGAGTGAAACCAGTGCACTGAACATTCTTGTGCCCATTTTTCTTTTTTCTTTTCTGAAAACTAAAGCTACTTTAGGTCGATAATTTTCAGATTCAACATTTGGTGCATCCCTAATAAAATATAGTAAAATTGCTTAAATCTAAAATTGCTGATAACCCTTTATAGAAATAAGCAGTAACCTCAGAATTTGGAGAATTGTACTGTGGGTTCTTTAATTTTGCTCTCCACTATTGGTGAAATCAGTAGAACTTAAAGGAATCGTTCACCCAAAATAAGAATCCACCATGACTTAATTCATCATTATTCATAATTTTTCACCACAGTCTTGCTCTAAATTTCCTTGTTTGTTATTTATCCCATTAAGGATTTGAAACCTAGCAATATTGTGGTGAAATCCGACTGCACGCTGAAGATTTTGGATTTCGGCTTGGCAAGAACTGCTGGAACTAGTTTTATGATGACCCCCTATGTGGTGACGCGGTACTACAGGGCCCCGGAGGTCATTCTGGGCATGGGCTACAAGGAGAACGGTAAACCAAGCATATAGGAGATTGATCAACACTTTCAAATAACATTACACTTTCGAATAACAATACACTACTGAGCCTTGTTTACACCTTTTTCTTATTCTTTAAGCATAAATTCTTTAAGGGGGGGTTCAAATCAGGACTGGTTAAGTTTTGTTTAAAAATTGTTACCATAAGCGATGTTATTGTCATTTTGAGATCATTTTATCATTTACACTGATTATATACAATGATAATATAACATTGCAAAAAGCCATAAACTTTAACTTTAAAATACTTAACGTTATTAAGGTTATTTAGATTCTATAATTTTATGTTAAAAAGTTCAATCCTATAATATATACTATTAATGTTCCATCACGTAAATATCCAAATATTAACTTTGACACTAATGAGGTAGAATGTAAATGTCATTGTAAAATGGCTTTAACGTTATTTGTAAATATATATTGCACAAAAAAAAAAGATACAATGTACATGTACAAATATTACACAATAAGTTAATATATTGATTATTGTGACAGGCCTAACTGTTGTTGTTTTTTTTCAGTCATTTTTTTTAGGCTTTAAAAGCAAATTTAAATCTGGTCTGGTTAGCTTGTGTCAGAAACACAATCTGTAATGTCAATTATTTGATCGATAGGTGAATATTTGAGTGTTCACCCATATACAAGTTAACTCTATGAAAGCAGTTCTATCAAAGGCATTTTCTACTACCTCTGGATGTGGAAGCTCATACTATTTCAGCCCTGTATTAAGCAGTTTTGCATCTTAATACCAGGTAAAAAAAATCTAAATAAAAGGTTAATATACATCTAATTAGTATTTTGCATAAAGCAGTATGTTTTATGCAAACAATATAGTACACAATTATGTAGTCAAGTGTCCTCACCGAATGGCACATTTAATTCAGAAAAATCCTAATTTTGAAAGTAAATTTGGCTATTTTGGATCATGTTTGGATTTTGAATCATGGTCTGCACGAAAACGTCCAGCCTTTTTAACATAATATTCATATAATAAGATAATTCATAACTAACTATTGGTAATGTCTGCGTAATTTTCATAACCAGAGCTTATTAACTTCCTATTTCATTAGGAAAAAATGGATAACAAAAAATAAACTTGTTCAACACCAACATGTATATATTTAACCCTCCTGTTGTCTTAAAAGTTTGTGTACCTGTACATCATTTCCCCTTTGGACCAAAGAGTTTTTAGCAAGACAGTATTTGTAAAAGTTTCTTACAAGCAGATTCTTATTGTGTGTGTGTGTAGGGGTGAGTGCATGGGAGTTGCGCCAACCTGATTTTACCAAGTAGGACATGTTCCTGGATTAACATCCATGTTGATCCTGTAACAACATTCCAATCAGCCAATCAGAATTAAGGGATATGTTTACCGTTTATGTTAAGCTTAGACTTACGGTTAGGTTTATGCACCTCTGTATGAATGCTATCCAAATATTATTCCCCTCTGATTTTGAGAATGATTTACAGTTATGGTTGGGTTTAGGGGTGAATAGAGATGGATTACATTTTCTAACAAAAGTGATGTTCCACGATGTTAATCCAGGACCGCATCATATTGGCAAAATCAGGACATACATGGGAGGTGTTAGTGTTGGAGTGTGCATGTGTGTCCCACTAGTTCTTATGGTGTAAAATGATTTTATAGCTGGTGTTGGTTTTATTCAACCGTTGTACACAAAATGTGTACAGCCTTCACGAAAATATGAAAACACATTTCTTTTTATTATTATTTTTGGGGTAATTTTAGAAAAAGTCACCAAACTTCAACACATTAAAACATTGTTTATGGGTTATTTCTGCTGTTAAAATACTGCACGGATCATTTTTTGACGCATAAGTCAATAGGAGGGTTAAATATTTACTGTAGTACAAATAAAGTTTTAGATTTTAAGCATTAATGATTACATTTTGTGCTAACCTGCTACTAGCGTGCTAAAATACTAACATATTTCACTGCTAGAACTCATTAAAAAGCTAAATAATTGTGTGTAGAGGTCAGGCTATGGATTTCCTTCCGGAGGTCTGTTTTGATCTGAGCAGTTGTGGAATAATGCTTTTGTCTAATTACATGTGTGGCAGATAGAATTAGCCAAAGTGATACAGCTCACGTAGGTCTTTCTCTCTCTCCATCACTGATGACTGTTTGTGCTAACGCTAACCTCTCATTTTCTTTCCTTTTACTCTCCGTCATGCTTCTATGCCTGCAGTGGATATTTGGTCAGTTGGTTGCATCATGGGAGAAATGGTGCGCCACAAAATCCTATTCCCCGGCAGGGACTGTATCCTTCATCAATCGCTCCAAACTAATCTTGACTAATATGGCATAAATGATACAAGCCAATGAGAAATTAGCATCAAGTATGAGAGAAAGTTATCAAAATCAGCATCAAGTATAGAGTGAAGATACTAAAACGTCAGTATTTGGATAAATAAACGGATGTGCATCTGTGAGAGACTTTTTAAATTACTTTTAACTTATTTTATTTACAATATTAGGGCGACACAGTGGCGCAGTAGGAAGTGCTGTCGCACAGCAAGAAGGACGCTGGTTCGAGCCTGGCTGGGTCAGTTGGCGTTTCTGTGTGGAGTTTGCATGTTCTCCCTGCGTTCACGTGGGTTTCCTCCGGGTGTTCCAGTTTCCCCCACAGTCCAAAGACATGTACAGGTGAATTGGGTATAGGCTAAATTGTTCGTAGTGTATGAGTGTGAATGAGTGTGTATGGATGTTTCCCAAAAATGGGTTGCAGCTGGAAGGGCATCCGCTGTGTAAAAACATATGCTAGATAAGTTGACTGTTCATTGCGCTGTGGCAAAAATTCTGTATGAATATGAAATAAATTCTGTAGAATTTTTAATTTAATTTAATTTAATTATTATATTTATTTATTTATTTTTTTTCTGTCCACAAAAATAGTGGGTTTTTAATTATATTAAATTTTAATGTTTACATGTTTATAGATACAGAAGTAAATAATTACTTATACATTTTATTTTTATATTTTTTACAGTGAAATATGGAAGAGATTTTTTTTTTACAAAACAGTATAGTTTATATGACTATATATGAGCATATCAGGGTTTCTGCAAGTTTCACCAAGTTAAATTTAAGACTTTTTAAGACCATTATAAATTAAACTTTAGACTACAGGGCTAAATGCAAAGGTTTTTTTTTTTTCTCTCGAATATCCCAGTGAGAAAAGATTTTCACTTGCTCTATCAAAAAATTATTAAAAACTAATACATTTAATAATACAATAATAGTAATTTTTGTTTAAATATTTTTTTATTAACTTTTAAATATATCCATTTACAAGCCCTATAACCCTTACCAAGAATAGAACAAAACAAAGCTATCAGTTACTTCAGTCTACAATAATAATAATTGAATAATAAAACATTTAGGTCAGGTCAGTATCCTGAGCAGTAAATAAAAGAATAACTTTTATGCAAATATTATTGAAAGTAATTAATGCTATTTTTAAATAAAAAGTTAAAAGTTTTGTTGAGATTGTTGTTGATTGTATGGGTTTTCAGGGCCAGATTGGGTAGCTATACATGAACAAAAAAATAAGACCTGAAGAAGATTCAGGACCAACAACACAACATTTTTAGTAGATTTTAGATTTTAGAATAGATTAAGTAGTTAAGACCTAAAATGTAGCTTTTGAGACTTAAGACATTTTAAGACTCTGCGGATATCCTGGTAGCTGATCATTTATCTTTCATTCGTTTATTCATTTTCTTGTCGGCTTAGTCACTTTATTAATCCGGGGTCGCCACAGCGGAATGAATCGCCAACTTATCCAGCAAGTTTTTACGCAGCGGATGCCCTTCCAGCCGCAACCCATTTCTGGGAAACATCCACACACACATTCACACACACACTCATACACTACGGACAATTTAGCCTACCCAATTCACCTGTACCGCATGTCTTTAGACTGTGGGGGAAACCGGAGCACCCGGAGGAAACCCACGCGAAGGCAGGGAGAACATGCAAACTCCACACAGAAACGCCAACTGAGCCGAGGTTCGAACCAGCGACCCATTGACTTTCTCGCTGTGGAGCGAAAGCACTACTGCGCCACTGCCTCGCCCCTAATTTATCTTTTATAGTCATTTTATATTTAATTAATTTTATTTATACTAATTTATAATTTTTTTATTAGATTTTATTTGTAGAATTGTTTTATAATTATTTTGTACAGTTATTAATAATGAAAATAAATGCACAACAAAATAAAGAAATATATTTTGCATCTCATATCAATTCTTTTCAGGATTTTGCAGTCCACGACACTTGACCTGACCAGAGTTCATCTGTTCAAGCATAACTAATCGACTAGGCTGTAGTTCTCTAACCCGCAGGCTTCATTTGGCTTCTTTCTCGTTTTTTAGGTGCTATTTAAACATCCAAATGTTGTTTCAATCTCTTATTGTCACTTTCATTCCCTTCAGTCCTCTGAATATTGAAGATGTTGTTCATTAAGATGTTGTGGGATCACTGTCTGATGAGTTTGATGTCAAGCTCCGGTGCTTTCTCCTTACCGCGGTGTAGTTATTCCTTCTATAATAGGACGCGGGTCTCTTTTAATTGGCATTTAGAGACAGTAAAACAAGTGATATAATGATTCAGTCACAATCGCCCTCTCTCCAGTTACTCATTACTTTGAACTTCACTTCTCTGATGCTAATGAAACCTAGAGAGTTAAATAACAGTTATAGACAAGTTAGTCACTGGCAAACAGTGCTTGTTTTCTGCTCTCCAAACTGCAATTAAGGTATTGATCCTGTAGACCAAGCCTGGCTTATTTGGCTCTTTTTACAAACTCATTAACACATGCTTAAATTGACTTCACTATGCTGTTGATACCTCTAGTCTTTGAGGCTCTGGCTCTGTTTTTTACTAAAGCTGTTTTAAAAATGCCCTTATTATGCTGTGTTTAAGATTCCTAGTCACCTACAATATGTTTTCAATCCATAAAAGCTCAAGAAGCACTTGATTTTCTCATATTATACACTGCAGTATCAGCTCTTTTCTCGCAATGTCTGAAATGGTTACTACATCGATTAGGGCAGAATCTGAATTCATTTACTATTCCCTAGTCGAAACTAGACAGAAATTCATTTGCCGCACAAACTCTCAAAGGGCATTATGGGTTTTCTCTAGCTGTTGAATGTACATAGGATGTACACTTGTTATTGTGGTGCATTGTGGGATTGATTGAGTTCACTTCAAAACGTCCACTATGGTTTCAGACTCCACTACAAATGGCTGCTGCTTTAAATAGTGCACTCCTACCCTATACTGGGTATAGGGGAGGGGTTCTCAAACTTGGTCCTGCTAATAATGATGACATTATACAAAAGCAAATTGTTATGAATGAACTAAAAAAAGCCTCCCGAGATGAAGAAGGCATAAAAGCAGTGGTTTGTCATATTTATGTAGGCTAGAAAATAATATGTTTTGTAATATTTTAATCCTTTATATTTGTATTTTGTATATATATTCTTATTATATCCTATCTATATCCTTAATATTAAAATTTTTTCATATGTAAAGATATTTGTTTATTGCTCTACATCTTTTGTGTATTAAGCAGTGTGTAAGCGAGGAGTTTAGACCGGGTTTGTTTTGGTCTATTGAATAATCTATTATAGTTTCTCAAAATAGCAACGTGCCAGCAATGCGCCTCAGAACGCCTTCCTTTGTAGACCAGAACGCCTATGGGCGCACATATGAGCGCAAATGCATTTGCTATTTAAACAGCGTGGCGCAACGCCTCAAAAAGACTCTTGCGCCACATTGCGCGAGGTGTATGATAGGGCCCTTTAACTCACATGAACTATTCAAGCATTATTTTAAAAGGTTACTAATGACATTTTAGTGAGGGTATTCTGTAAATCACAAACAAAATGTATGATTTTGCATCCAGATACTATTGTAACAGGGTGAACTTCAAGAATATTACAAACATATTAATTTTGTTTGCATTCAGTTTTGTGCCTGCTACATATACATCTTTGGCTTTGGCACAAGAAATGTCCCCTTAATGTCTTTTCGATCATATCACATTCTGCCAACCTGCTTTAGATTATTTTAACACAGAGGGCTCCAATCTCCTTCTTTAATAATAAATTGGAATATTTAACGCATGAATATGAAGGATCGCATTATCTCACTGGACCAGAGCGGGTTCATAAGTGAAGTGAAGTGAGCGACTCTTTGATGGATAATCTTTAAAATATGTCACATTCAATTTCCTCAGTCAGTGCTCTTATAAATCTGTCGAGCCGCTTGGCTAGATAGCATTTTCAATAATCATAGGTAGAAGCCAAAATGTAGATAGCATAATTCATATACATTTAGAAATCACTGCCAGTACGCATGTATGCATTACCAAGAAAAACTTGAACATGCATTGAAACCAGCTTTGTGAAAACCGGCAGAAGAGTCCTTGCAGTTGCTAATAATAAATATTAACATATTAATAATAGAACAACTACTAGAATAAATGAAATCAAGCCTCTGGCTTTCTAAGTAGTGTTATAATTCAGATATTTAAAAAAAAAAACAGTGTATGTCACTTCACAGTATGTGGTGTATGGAGTGTCTGTTCGTATGGTGTGTATGTCTGTGTGTCATGTAATGCTGATCGTATGTTGTGTGTGTGGTGCAGTGGACATGTGGTCTGTAGGCTGTATCTTTGGGGAAGTTATAAGAGGAACTGTGCTGTTTCCAGGGACAGATCGTATCCTTCCCTTCTGTCTGTTCTCCACTTCTCACTGCTGTCTCTTTTCATAGTTTACTTGCCAACTTTGAGAGTATGAATGTGTTTGTATATGTAAAATACAGAAAATATGTCATATAAAAATATCTATTCCTCCATCCATCTAGAGTATCTATCTATCTATCTATCTATCTATCTATCTATCTATCTATCTATCTATCTATCTATCTATCTATCTATCTATCTATCTATCTATCTATCTATCTATCTATCTATCTATCTATCTATCTATCTATCTATCTATCTATCTATCTATCTATCTATCGAAAATTTATATCTTTATCCATTTCTCAGTGAATATAGATCATATATTTTGGTGCATTTGAACAAAACAGATTAAGCCGATACATTTAATAAAATAATGTTTTAGTCACCGACCACCTTTGAAAATAGCAAGATAATACATTTAAATTCATGTGAAATATTGGATTAAAAAAATTACAAAGACAATATTTCAACAAAACGTTTTTTTGTTTCTCTTGAATTTTCCTGTTTTAAATCCATCACATAAATAACTTGGTAGTTTGAACCTACATTGTATCAAATAACATGAATTTTAGGGCTGCACGATCATCCCTAAAGTACAAATGAAATCAAAACTAACCATATTGATTTTGTTAGCTCACACAGCTAGTGTTCTGGTGAACTATTCATCTCTGCGTGTTATTAAGAAAACAATAAGGTCAAATTAGGTCTGTCTGAGGTATTGGGTGTGGCAAACATACTTAACCCCCAACTATCAGTTTTGACAAACAAACAGAAATAGTAAAGAGGAGGTCTTTGTCATGTTGTAATAACATTTCTGAAACCATTTTCCCGATCTCTGGTAATGAAATGCCTACTTTACTAAATTCAATCAGCTCGCAGTAGAAAAACAAGCCACGCCCACAGTTTTCTCATTTAATATTCCATTTCTCTAGAAACGGTTGCTTCTTCCGGTTCATGTGGATTTTAATTATCAGAGTGTTTTAATAAGTCTTCTTAGGATTCTTGCTCTAAATATGACTGACAATATACTTTAGTTTTTGTTCACATTCTCTGTTTGATCCCAAGCTTGGGTCAAATAAAAACAAACCCAGCTGTTGGATTAGGAATCAAATCTAAAATTGAGAACTTTAAAGGGTTAGTAAGAAAATTATGTTATTAATTACTCACCCTCATGATGTTTTAGTCTCTTGAAACTTTGTTCATGATTGGAACACAAATTAAGATATTTTAGATGAAATCCTGGAGCTCTCTGACCAGTCATTGACAGCAAAAGCTCTAAGACGAAATCTGAAAAAGGTATCGACATTTCATGAGACTTTACCATTTGAACTATAATTATACAAATCCTTTTGTGTTGTAAAAACAACTCAGGGCATCAAGTCAAGGCAAATTTCTACGGGTTGTACTTTATATTGCCATTAGAGTTGTATTACCTGTACTAAATGCAAACCATAATCAAACGCAGAAGATATAGTTGTTATTGATGCACAATTTTGCTAATGGAGTTTTTGTTTGATTACACCAAAACCACTGAATTCTTATGAAATGTTTTGTAGAGCTCTCAGATTTCATTTAAAATACCTCAATTTTTTTGTCCTGAAGATGAACAAAATGCCTCAGGGGTTTGGAATGACATAAGGATGAGTAATTAATAAAAGGATTTAAATGTCTAGGTGAACTAATCCTTTAACCCAATGGTTGGGTTAGATCAAATCCAACCTCAATTTTCCATGAACTATCTGACCGTTATTTTAAAGTGTTACCAATGCCATTTTTGGGAGGGTATTCTGTAAATCACAATTAAAATGTATGACATTGTTCAGAAAAATCTAAACAAAAAAATGCTAAATAGTACACATTTAAATATACAGCAATAACAGCTGTAGCCATACAGTAGCACTACATTAGAAAAAAAATCCTAAATCTGACAGAAACAGCCCAGTTTTTATTAGACTCACTATGTAACCTGATTTTGGAATCTATTTGGAGAGCTAAAGCCGCCAGGCAGCTGTTATTGTTTGGCTTCCTTCAACATCGTGTTGAGATTGAGCGAGATAGAACAAGAAAGAGAGATACGGGCTGGCTTTGTGTTTTTAGGAGACAGAAATGTCCCGTTCCTGCAGGATGACGTAATGTGCTCCTGACGGTCCTTTGAACCGGGACCCCCTTTGTGGGAATCATGGGAAGCCTGGTGAGCCAAAGCAGTCATGTGACTCCATGAGGAGAACCGGGCTCCATTTCCCCCCCTTCTGTTGCTAAGCAGCCATAGAGACGACTGTGAAGGTCTTCAGGATCCATTCAGTTCATCTGGATCAGAGCTAATGCTGGAAAACATTCTCTTAAACGCCAATAATAAAGAGCGCTGAATGCCAGCAGTCTCTCTCTCTATCTCTCGCTTGATACTCGTGCTTCTGCCCTCATTTCCCAGCGATACACTTTTGTGGTAATGATACGATTGAGAAGAGAAATGGCAAGGTGTGCACATCGGATTTATAAAATAAGATGAGTGTCAGTTTTATTAAAATCTATAATTAAAAACGTACTGGATTTTTTTATAAGGTATATGTTTGAGTGAAACGTTAATATTTGCTTTATTCTGTATGATAAAGGTCTGATGAAGGTTCCGATAAACAAATTTCGAATTAAAAGAAAGCGTTTCATACTCTAAAAGTGGTTATTTATAGCATTTTTATTTTCAGAAAATGACAAATCACCAAATATTTATTTAAGTGCTGGGCAACCGTTAATTGTGAACTTTTAGATCGCCTCCAAAACAAAAGCTTGTTTTGACTTAAAATATGAGTGCATACTTTGTATATTTATTATGTGTTATAATTATCAGCGAACCAACAGCTTTGGATTGCTAATGAACAACAAATCCGTCACATGGGCTACATTTACTGTCATGCACCACTTACATACACCTGTTTGTCCAATATCACACACCTAGACAGCTGCGGTTCATCCCTATTGATGACTAGAACTATATATATATACACAGTTGAAGTCAGAATTATTAGCGCCCCTGTTTATTTTTTTCCCGAATTTCTGTTTAATGGAGGGAAGATTGGTTTAGCACATTTCTAAGCATAATAGTTTTAGAAACCTATTTTTAATAACTGATTTATTTTATCTTGGCCATGATAACAGTAAATAATATTTTACTTGATATTTTTCAAGACACTTCTGTACATTTTAAGTGACATTTAAAGGCTTATCTAGGTTAATAAGGTGAACTAGGCAGGTTAGGGTAATTAGGCAAGTTATTGTATAAAAGATGGTTTGTTCTGTAGAATATAGAGAAAAGAATTTGGTTAAAGGGGCTAATAATTTTGTCCCAAAATTTAAAAAAAAAAAAACTGCTTTTATTCTAGCTGAAATGAAACAAATAAGACTTCCTCCAGAGGAAAAAATATTATCAGACATACTGTGAAAATGTCTCTGCTCTGTTTAACATCATTTGGGAAATATAAAAAAAAAAGATAAAAAAATCAAAAGGTGGCTAATAATTCTGACTCTCAATAAATAAATATATATATATATATATATATATATATATATATATATATATATATATATATATCAATCAGTTTGTTTCCCTTTTTGTTGATGGTTGTATTGTATTTTACAAGCCGAAGTGTAGTATGACGGATCCAAACGTCGCAGTTAACATATATTTATATATTTATTTGTATTAAAACAAAACAAAACTAGAACAAACCAGGGAACACTCGGCCTTCATAGTAGTAACGAAAACATAACCGACAACAAGAGGGGAAACAAACTCATCTATACCCTGCCGGCACAGGACGTCAATATGATGTTTTATTGATGTTATACCCCAACATCGTGGCGACGTTGGATTTTGTTTGGGAATGAAAAACGGGTTGACGTTAAAATCCAACGTCAGGCCGACATCACTATCCAACCTAAAATCAACCAAATATCAAAGTTTAATCATGTCACATCTTGACGTTGTGTGGACGTTTCCACAATGACATCTATCAGACGTTGGATTTTGGTCGCTTTCCAACACAAACTTAAATCAACCAAACATCAATGTAATTTGATGTCATTTTTGGACATCAAAGTAGCGTTGTCCTTAGACGTTGGCTAGATATTGATTTTTGTCACCTGACGTCATGACTAAAATCTAACCTAATATTAACGTCTTATGATGTTGTGTGCTTGCTGGGTAAAGTCCTAGTCAACAATGGGGATGAACTGCAGCTGTGTGTGTGTGATTTGTAGTTCATTAGCGATCCACAGTCGTTGGATCACCTATAAAAATATTTACGTATATATATATATATATATATATATATATATATATATATATATATATATATATATATATATATATATATATATACACATACACACACACATATATACACACACACACATAAATATATATATGAATATATATATATATATATATATATATATGAATATATATATATGAATATATATATATGAATATATATATATATATATATATATATATATATATATATATATATATATATATATATATATAAATCCATACATGCATATATATATAAAAATATATGTTTATGACACAAATTACAAATAAATTTCAATATCTATGTAACATTTTTAAAAAATAATCTTGTTTTTATGCATGTGTGTGAATAACATGTGCATAATGAATATATACACACACACACACACACACACACACACACATATATTACACAAACATATATTGTCAACACAAAGTTTTATTTTGGATAAGATGAATCGCGATTAATCTTTGCCCAGTAATAATATTTTTTTTAACTGTTCTTAAGTTAAAACATGGTGTTGTGTAGTCAAAACTAGTAAATTTGTGAAATAATTTGATTACTGATGTCCAAGTACACACAGTCACTTTCTCCCCTGTATGTGTGTGTGTTTGTGTGTGTGTGTGTGTGTGCGTTTGTGTGTTTTGACTCACGCGCACGTGCCCAAATTGACACTCCCATATCATCCCTGTTTTGCTTCACCGACACTCACCCCTAAACAGAGCTGGATACACCCACTTTCCTGACTTTTTCCAAAGTAGAGGTGTGTAAACACCCTGCTGAAACAAGGGGGTTCATGGCCCTTTAAATGTCTTTTGAAGGAGCAGTATCAACAGATATTAAGCAGACAGTCTACTAATACTCAATTGGACCATCAAAGTAAAGTGTTACCAAATATTTGATCAAAAATGACAGTGAAAATATTTTTCTTTATACGAAAGATATAAAACAAACTTATTTTCCTATTCATCAAAGAATCATGATTGGATCTAAAATATCTTAAAAATAATAGACAAATAAATTTCTGACACCGAAGTGGAATTGAAGCTGATAATTCAGCATTCATAAAACAATAAAATAAATTGCGTTTGAACACATATTTAAATAGATAGCAGTCCATTTAAATTACAATAATTTTATTATAAATATTATTGTTTTTACTGTATTTTAATGAACTAAATGCGGGCTTGTTGAGCATAAAAGACCAGCCTAGTATAAATAAAAAAATTGTCATTTAATAAAATGTTGTATATTATGTATATTATATATATCTATATAAAAAATCACTCATGATGTGTCATACAATCCAACTGGCACAGACTGTGGGCCGTTTTGTGATCACAGCACGTTCTCACACACCTCAATGTGTTTAATCGTGGTCAGTCATCTGTACGTCCATATCTGATCTTGTTTATATGGTCTACAGCCTGGTAATTGTTTGTTTGAATGACCTTGTCTGCACTTCTGCAAACACTTACAGCAGCAGTCACTGACTTGCTTGAAAGTTACATAAGAAAACATCTCACTCACAGAGAGAGAAGAGGATTGTTTGCTTGGCTTGATTGTTTGTTTACAGCCAGAGGCGATTAAGAATGCATGTGAATTATTAAAAGATAATAGCATGGACTGGAAGCCTAATAACAGTCAGGACTTCAGCTTGAGTCCCTAACCATTCATGAGCTCAGAGCTCACTATAGATCTCTACAAAAAGTAGATAAGGATGTCAATCTCAAACTTTAATCAATCAATCAATCAATCAATCAATCGATCTAATACTCAATCAGTCTTTCACCCAACCAATCAATCGATCATTCAGACAACCAATTAACTAATCAGTCATTCAGACAACCAACCAATCAATCAATCAACAAACACCCAATCAATCATTTATCCAACAAATCAATCAATAATTTAGACAAGCAATCAATTAGTTAGTTAGTTATTCAACTTACCAACCATCCAACCAATCAAATCAACAAACACTTAATCAGTCATTCAGCCAACCAATCAGTCAGTCAGTAACCCAGACAACCAATCAATCAAATCAATCAAGCAATCAATCGTTATACAATGTAGCAACCAATCAACCAACCAACCACTCAATTAATCAAACATTCACTCAATCAACAAATTACTCAATCAATCAGTCATTCAGACAACCAACCAACCAAACCCAAAATCAACCAATCACTCATTCAGCCATCCAACCAACCAACCAACCAACCAATCAACTAACACTTAATCAGTCATTCAGACATCCAATCGATCAGTAATTCAATCAATCAATCAATCAATCAATCAATCAATCAATCAGCCTCAAAATATGCATCTATTACTGGTGCTGTAAGGTCATATAATCAACAAAGAAAATGTCAATAAGAACAAAGCTTACTGATTGGCTGTCTAATCCTATTGTCACTTTATAATAACAAATAATGTAGAGTAGAGGTCTGCATGGGACTGTTTTTTTTTTTCTAAGGCTTGCTCCGGCAAGGTTTTATTCCGCACCCAAGCACTCCCGCTGTATATTCAGTCTTTGCACCATTATTAGTTGATCTCAGAAAAAATTGTGTTCGATTTTTTTGACTGGCTTCTGATGATTGACAGGCACCCTCTTATTAGTGTTGAGCTGAGGAAATGTAAATACGGACCTGCGTTCAAAAAATTTATTAGCGTTTAAGTGGGAAAAAAATTTTATAAATCAACAAGAAATCACAGATATACTGTTACAAAATAGCGTTGATAATGCTATTGTTAGACCGCCTGCTCTCGTTCAAACTACAGCAGAGTTACCAACCGCCACTACGTTTTATACGGAAATTCCACACCACAAGAAATCTTGTCGTGTCCCGCAGCTTCCACGATAGAGCCGCGGGAATACAGACCTCTAATGAAGAGTCTCTCTATGTTTAGGCTAAAACACTGGCTTGTTTATTTATGATTGTACTTTTAAGGTTTTTGTCATCTTTTATTTATTCTTTCTTTAATTTTGATTTCCAAAATTAATCCTCACTGCAATGATAACAAAGCTTGTTAACAAGTTTATAATGATTTATAAAGGACTTGTTTTGTGTTATTGTTTAGTTTCATTATTTGATCTCCATTTACAAGTAGGTTATTTAGCCCTACTTTGTCCACTTGCATTCTGCCCCCCTCGCAAAGGTTGTTACACAAAACAAATTTTGGTAATCTCCATCCCTTGCAGCAGTGGCACACATGGCGGTAATCATCTACTCTTGTAACTGAGTAAATTAACATATTTTCATATTGGGGGTGAACTATCCCTTTAATGTGTGACGTTTAATCGTGTGTATGCATGTGTGTGTGTGGATTGTAAGCTAGTTTTTGACTTTGAAATGAACTTTTAGAAGATTTCACTAATTCAAATGCATTATGAAAATGAGGACTGAAATACTAAGTAATACTATAAAATATGGTAATATTGGCTCTTGGATTGGGTGTCAGGAGAGTGTGTTTGAGTTTAATTGGAAGTCTTTTTTTTTTTTTAATAAAACTTGCTACTCAAGTATCATGAACATCCCTTTATATCTCATCTAGTTTGTACTGATTTGGTTTCTTTTGCATTTACTTACTACGAATGAAAGCTTTTCCTCCACTCTGCGTCTCATTATGAACCCTCCGAGTGTTTTAACCTCTCCAGATTTAGTGCTTATTATCCTGCAGTCGAAGTGTAATCAAACTTTATGTTATTACCGATGGCATTTTTAGGCTCACAGCACTTGCTTTTATGTTCATCTTGAGTAACCGTGTTAGAATAACCACATTATGTTGTTATCTTGTATTTTACACTCCATGTGAAAGTGAAATATTATACTTTATGTAATGCATAAACAGCCTGAGGGGCTGTACAGGTTTTTTTTTCCATGACTCCACCCACATTCAGACATCGACCAATGGAATAAGGTTATAGAGCAGCTGGGCACGCCCTCTCCTGAGTTTATGAAGAAGCTGCAGCCGACGGTGCGCAACTATGTGGAGAACAGGCCAAAATACGCCGGTCTGACCTTTCCCAAACTCTTCCCTGACTGCCTGTTCCCTGCAGACTCTGAGCACAACAAACTCAAAGGTATGTCACAGTCGGAGATATCGTGAATTTTTTGTATGTTTGTTTGTTTTCAACATTGAATTTCATGACATGAAGTTCACCAGTCATATTTCACCCCAAACTAAACCCAAATTAAATTTAAGTTTAATAAATAAATATTAATAAATAAATCATTTTAATAAGTAAAAACATTTTAATTTAAATAAAATTTCTACTGTACAACATGTCCCACCGTCTGTTCCAGTTGGATTGAATAACATATTATAATTTAATTTCTTTATCAATTTATTAATTTTTATTTACACTACACTCATATTACAACCAAATAATTGTTATTTATGTATTAACTATAACATCAAACATTTTATTTTATTTTAGTTAAGGTATACAGTTGAAGTCAAAACTATGACCCCTGCTATAAAATGTTTCCCAAGTGATGTTTAACACTGAGAAGATGTTTAGCACATTTTAAAATATATTAGCTAATTTATTTAATTTTTTCTTATTTATGTTTTGGCAAAATGACAGAGCAAAATATTTAAGTAATTATTTTGATAGTTAATATTGTTTATAGCTTAAAGTCCAATTTAGGTTAAGTTGGTTAACTATGCAAGTTACGGAAAAAGTTATTGGACAAGTTCCATGCATGGACATGTATGGGTTTATTCTGTATCTAATCGAAAACGATCATTTTTTAATATTGACCTTCAATTTCCTAACTGCTTTTATTCCAGGCAAACTAAAAGAAATAGTAGAGGGAAACATAATAAATAAATAAATAAATAAATAAATAAATAAATAAATAAAAATAAAACTATTTTTAAAAAAATAATAATAAAAAAACATTGTTTATCAAATATTTATTATTAATATATTAAATAATATTTACAATTAAGAAATAAGAAATCTTCCCCCCTCAGGAACAAAAAAAATATTGTACAAAATACTTGCTCTATTAAACATCACTACATAAATAATTGAAAAATAATACAGAACTTCACAGGAGGAATAATAATTCTGCTTCAACAGTACATTAGTTATTTGTATTAATCATACAGTACGCAAAGTTATATACAATAATAAATGCTGATATTATCTTAACTAATGTTACCATAGCTTATATTAAATGCTGAATGTCACACAAACTGTTGAAACTTCCCTCAAAAAATGTATTATTAAATAACGGTTTACTTGTTAATTTATTATAACCTTTGTACATGTATATGAAATGTTATGACTTGCTTTTTCACCAAAAAACTTCCTCCAACCTCATTTAACCCATATCCACATAAAAGTGCACTAATGTCACATCTTTGTATGACTTCAAATTACTACTAGGAGAATTAAATAAATAACCAAATATGGTGAAAGTTAATAACTTCCGTTTGATTCGTCGCTATTTATATTTGCATGTGTGCTGTTTTCATAGTTTGTCTGAAAGACTCAGGCAATTTTGCTGATTTGTAAGAGGTTTCATTAACTGTGCTGCAAGCAGTAGTTCTCCAGGGAAAGCGAAGGAGAATCCTCAGCCTTTGATATGTAAACAGTGTGCTGGATATTAATGATATGATGAATTTTCCATAATTTGAGGACAAGAGATACTGCTTATCTATCTATCTATCTATCTATCTATCTATCTATCTATCTATCTATCTATCTATCTATCTATCTATCTATCTATCTATCTATCTATCTATCTATCTATCTATCTATCTATCTATCTATCTATCTATCATGCTCAACATAATTGAGTACACCCCATTTAGAAAATGAATATTTATATCTATTTCTCTGTGAATATAGAGAAATACATTATTCGGTGCAATCTGCTGTAAACAGATTTATTAAACAGATATATTTATTAAAATAATACTTTAGTCATCGAACATCTTTAGAAATAGCAAGATTATTTAAATTCATGTGAAATATCGGGGGAAAAAATGAGAAACTACAACATGTCAACAATTATTGTTTCTCTTCTCTTGAATTTATTTAATGTTTTTCCCTAACATATCAATTTGGTTGTACTAATTCTGGACCGTCACAAGTTATTTTGTTAGATTAGCTCCCGATTTGGCTTCAGTACTGACTAATTTATCTATCCATTTTCTTTTTAAATTTTAGTTTCACTTTATTGTAGTTTTTGTGTACTTTATTTGACATGTTTTTATTTGCTGTCATTTCATTTCAAATAATTTGTTATATTTATTTATTTCAATCAATTGTTATTTCAATATTAGTTGGTATTTCAGTTTTGTTTTGTTGTAGCTTTGGTTTTATTTGACATCATTTCATATTGTCATTTTATTTTATGTCACCATTTCATAAATCCGTGTGCACACTGTTTCACAATTTGACATCAGTTTGCAATTTGGTTTATTTATTGATTCTGTTTTATTTTCTTTTTGTTGATTTTTTTTTCTATTTTATTTACATTATTTTGTCTTTTCCTTCTAACTTAAGTTTAAAATTAGTTTGAAATAAAATGTGTTTTATTGCAATTAGGCACAAGGCCATCTTTAATAACTTTTTACCTGCCATTTCATCTTTTTATTTTCTAATTTTATAAACTGATTTTAGTTTGCATTTCTGTTTTGTTTCAATACAGTAGTTCATCCCATTTTTATATAATGTTACTTCATATTTTATTACAAACTTTTTTTGACTATCTGTTTACTTCTGCATACACTCGTAACACTTTATAAATACTTGCACACTTTGAATCATTTATTTAGCCTTAGCAAATAGTTAACTAATAATTTATTGATTAATTAACTATTTGTCATTTAGAAGGGATTTAGAAAGCATCAAAAGTCCTCACTTTAGTATAGGTCACAAAACCGCATGAAGTGTGTGTTAATAAAGCATTTATAGACAACCTCAGTAACTATATGCCTGAATAAAAAGATATGAAGAGTTTAGATGCAAAAACCTCAACGCCGTCTGAATTTTTTATTTATTTATTTTTTAAATCAGGCTCCTGTGTGTCTGTTCATTAATATCTCTATTATGTCAAAAAATAAGTCTTTTTTTTTGGTCTTTAAAGTAAAATATCTCAACATAAATAAAGGAGGCTGAGGAAAATGTTCATTTTCAATGAATTTTTAGATGGCACTTAAAGGTTTTGGCATCTAAACTCTTCATACATAAATGTAAATTTTTTGAATAGTTTATTAATCATTTAACTACTCATTCTTAAATATCTTAAAAACCTGCAGCTACTCTTAAATAACTGCTTTGTAAATAAATAAATAATTCAATACTTAATTCAGTACTAAAAAAATAACATTAACAAAGTATAAAAACATAATCTTTAAGCGCATTATACATGTGCTTACATGTCAAGAATACAGCATTTGTAGTTATAAACTGCTTCCTTCATTCATTCATTTTCCTTCAGCCTAGTGCCTTATTTATCAGGAGTCGCCACAGCAGAATGAACCGCCAACTATTCCAGCATATATTTGACGCAGCAGATGCCCTTCCAGCCGCAACCCAGTACTGGAAAACATCCATACACACACACTCGTACACTACAGCTAATTTTGCTTACTCAATTCAGTTATAGCGTCTTTGGACTGGGGGAAACTGGAGCACCCAGGGTAAACCCATGTGAACATGGGGACAACATGCAAACTCTACATTGAAATGCCAACTGGGCCAGCCGCGACTTCCACCAGCGACCTTCTTGCTGTGAGGCGACCTGCTAACCGCCAAGCCGCTCTAAAAACTGCTTACTAATGTCTATTAATATAGAATTAATGCTTTACAACTGATTAATTAACTATTTGCTTAATTATTCATAGTGTGCAGTCATTACAGAGTGTTACCCGTACACTTAACCAATATAAATGCACAGATTTATGTTAATAGAACAAAAAATTGAGTGCTGTAGAGATTAGCGTCAGCCATTTTGAAGTGGTCCAGCAGAGAGAAAAAAAGAGAGAGAGAAGAGAGATGATGCTGAGAGAGCAGAGAGAAAGAGTCTGACTTTACCAGGCTATTTATAGAGCAAAACAGAAGAGCGAACAGAGGAGGAGGAGAAGAGAAGATAGGGAAGGAAAGGTGAGAGCTGGAGGAAACTGAGCACTGATGATTTCAGTGCCCTTGCAAAATAACAAACACACAGGATAAAATATAAAGACTGTGGCGTCTGAATTATTAGACATTTACATCCATTCTTAAATAAATAAATTGTATCAAGTTCAAACCAGGCTCATTGGAAATACAGTATGTGCTTCAAAACATACTTCAACATATGTCTGACTGCAATTTCTAGGTAAAATTCATGATATGGTTTTTTTTGTTGTAAATTTGGTCCATTTTCACACATCTGACATCATTTATTGTTGTAATTTTATGTTTTATGTATTTTATATTTTAATATGTTGCTATATTTCATAAATCTGTGTGCATATAGTATTTATTTCACAATTTGATATCCGTTTGTTCAGTTTCTGAATCCGTCAATTCAGTTTATTTTTTATTTTGTTTTATTTTCATTTTGTGGTTTCATTTTATTTTTTGATTTTATTTATATTTTTTATTTTGTCTTTATTTTATTTATATGTTTTATTTATATGTTATTTATATGACTGCAGTTATAGGTCAAATAAAAGCTACGGGAGTTGTTCCTTTGCACACTATTGATATTTACAAGAACATACTATCGAGGAATAACTGATTATTTCCATGCAGTTCTTTGCAAAGCACCAAATAAACACCACAAAACATCTTAACAATGTCTATGATTTGTTGCTTTACCTACCTATCTACACATGGACATCTTTTCTGTTGTGGTCAGTTTGCTTAGTCGCTTACACTGTACAGTGTTGTTCTTGTGATGCAAGAGTGTTGAGTGCTTGGGTTCAAGTATAGTGAATCATATTTCCACAAAAGAGAAAAATCAAGATAAAAATCAAGATAAAACCATGTACTGTAGTATGTAAAAGAAAGACGTGTTTCTGAAAATGTACAACAAAACATAAGTAATTTATTTCAAATTTGCAAAGATGTCAACAGGGCCCTCTAGTGGATTTGTTCATTGCAATGAAATGTACCCAAAGTAATGTATTATACATATTTTCAACGAGCCTAGTCTGTGATTGTGCATGCATATTAGTAGCCAAATTAACCAAATATTAGTAAAAACCTATCTATCTATCTATCTATCTATCTATCTATCTATCTATCTATCTATCTATCTATCTATCTATCTATCTATCTATCTATCTCAAAATAATTGAGTACACCCCATTTTGAAAATGAATATTTTTATTCATTTCTCAGTGAATAACGGTCATATATTTGATGCAATCTGCTCAAAACAGATTTATTAAATGGATATATTTATTAAAATAATATTTTAATCATGGAACATCTTTAGAAATACCAAGATTCTTGACCTTATTCTAAAATGCGGAAGTGCGCCTGTTTTTGCGATTGTTTTAGAACTTCTGATTCAGTCACCTATGGGAGAAATGACAAGGAATAATAAACGGCAGAAAACGGTCAAACTACTTGCTCTACAAACAAATGTTTGCATGACTATACAGACCAAGTAGAATATTATTATTAGAAAATATCAGTTTGCAACTGCAAAAACAGCGAAACGAGCAGTTTTTAATTTCTAAAAATGAATGGAAAAGAATGAGAGCGGAAGTCTTGAGCCAAAAAGATTCAAATGACTGCGCCCGCTCGTTGGCTAAGAATAAGGTGAATACATTTCAATTCATGTAAAATATTGGTGAAAAATGTATCCATTTTCTTTTTAAATTTCAGTTTCACTTTATTGTAGTTTGTCCATTTTATTTTACATCTTTTTTTTTCCTGTGATTTCGTTTCAAATAATTTGATGCATTTATTTATTTATTTATTTAAATTCAATTGTTATTTCAATATTTGTGATTTTAGTTAGTATTTCAGTTTTGTTGTAGCTTTGGTTTTATCTATCTATCTATCTATCTATCTATCTATCTATCTATCTATCTATCTATCTATCTATCTATCTATCTATCTATCTATCTATCTATCGGCCAAAAGTGCTTTTGAGCTTTAATTATTTTCCTTTTTGGATTCTCCACGGTACAGTAGAATTTGATATGTTCAATATGTAAAATGCAAGCTTCAATTGAAAACGTTTGCACTGCTCCACTTTTACATATTATGCGCAAAACATATAGCTCATATTCATATTTACATGTTTATTTGCCTTTTAGATTTTTATTTATTTGTATATTTTTTTTCATATGTATTAGTCTTTTCTGTAATTTTTGTAATTTATTCATGTCAAAAATATTTTTATGAAACAATGTGAAATAATTTTATGTATTTGTGAATTTAACACTCACTGAGCATAATAAGTTACAACAAAATTAGTTTAAAACAATTACACTTAAAATAATTTTGAAAACATTTCTAAGGTTTATTTGATTTTTCTTTATGTATTTTTTTTTATGAATCAATTTTTTTTATTTTTATTTAATTTTATATTCAAAATTGTTTTCTATTTATTCTTCCATATGTCATTTTTGTCAAGCACCAATTTACCAAGACACCTTTTTTCATAAATACACGCCTACAGTACAAAATTATTTGATATAGGTGTGTGATATTGCACTGAAAATACTTTTTAGGATTAATCATGCAGTCTGTGTAGATTTATTTGGTAATTGTAATACGTTTCCTTTCAACAGTTAATAAATAAACTACAATGACTGATTTCATGTGCTTGTATATGCAAAAACAAATAGTAAACAATGCAACTATATGCAATTTTCCTTTCTTTACTTTCCTTTCCTTACTTCATAAATGTAAAATGTTTTATATATTTTATCATGAAACACTGTATCATAGTAAAGCTCAAAGTGTCTTCGTTCCAATGATACCTAATTTTTGATTGTAGCTCACTGGAGTCAAGAACTGTTACTATTTAAAGTTAGATAGGTGTAAATCACCATAGTATAATGGTATAATGGCTAACAGAAGTTACTTCCATAATTCCCAAAAGGCATTAATAAGGCACTGGAAAACAATAGATAAAACTGAGTAATTGTGTCTAATGGATTACAATGTCCTCATTTTAGAAATGTGTGTGTGTGTTTTTTTTTTTTTTTTGCAGCGAGTCAGGCACGAGACTTGCTGTCAAAGATGCTGATCATTGATCCAGCGAAGCGAATATCAGTGGACGAGGCGCTTCAACACCCCTACATCAACGTGTGGTACGACCCGGCTGAGGTGGAGGCGGTGAGTTGATTCTCCATCAGCTTATAGTTAAAGAGTGAGCGCAGCATGACGCATGTTAACTGAGGCTTACAGTCGTACACTTACCAGAGTAATCAGTTTCTCCATTCATCTGTCCTGTGCTTTTCTGCATGGTTGGGCCAGTGGGGCCAATCATGAGCTTCTCCATCACTCACACCTGATTGGATAAGAGAGGGGAAAAATATATAGTTTTATTGTCACTTTAAAAATGTGAAATTAGCATCAATGTCAATCAATAATTCCCCTAAATGTACTCAGCTCTATCTATCTATCTATCTATCTATCTATCTATCTATCTATCTATCTATCTATCTATCTATCTATCTATCTATCTATCTATCTATCTAATCTATAGTGGGTATGTAAAGTACTCAGACCCCCTTACATTTTTCACTGTTATATTGCAGTCATTTGCTAAAATAATTTAAATTAATTTTACCCTCATTAATGAACACAGCACCCCATATTGACAGAAAAATACAGAATTGTTTGACATATAAACTCATTTGTGCAGATTTATTAAATAAAGAAAAGCTGAATTATCACATGGTCCTAAGTATTCAGACCCTTTGCAGTGACGCTCATATATTTATTTATTTATTTTATTTATCTTCTGGCCTTTTTGCCTTTATTAGATAGGACAGTATTGAGACAGGAAGCGAAGTGGGAGAGAGGGGGTAGGGTAGGGAAATGTCGAGCCGGGATTCGAACTCGCGACCCCCTGACGTGCTATTGCACCATATGGCAGCGTGCTAACCACTAGGCTGTTGCGCCGACGACGCTCATATATTTAACTCAGGTGCTTCCTATTTCTTCCGATCATACTTGGGATGGTACTACACCTTCATTTGAGTCCAGCTGTGTTTGATTATACTGACTGGACTTGATTAGGAAAGCCACACACATGTCTATGTAAGACCTACAGCTCATAATGCATGTCAGAGCTAATGAGAAACATGAGGTCAAAGGAACTGTCTGAAGAGCTCAGAGACAGAATTGTGGCAAGCCACAGATCTGGCCAAGGTTACAAAAAAATGTTCTGCTGCACTTAACGTTACCAAGAGCACAGTGGCCTCCATCCTGAAATGGAAGACGTTTGGGCTGCTACTGAGGGGAGAAGAGCCTTGGTGAGAGGTAAAAAAAAAAAAAAAAAAAGATTATGAAAGCCTGCATGAAGTTTGCTTAAAAAAAAAAAAAAAAAAAAAAAAAAAAAAAATACACCTGAAGGACTCCAAGGTGGTGAGAAATAGGATTCTCTGATCTGATGAAAACAAGGCACTGCTCATCACCTGTCCAATACAGCCCCAACAGTGAAGCATGGTGATGGCGGCATAACGCAGGACGACTGGTTATAATTGAGGGAAAGATGAATGTGGCCAAGGATCTCCTTGATGAAAACCTTCTCTATAGTGCTCAGGACCACAGACTGGGCCAAAGGTTTACCTTCCAACAAGACAATGACCCTAGTACAAGTACACTGCTAAAATAATAAAGAAGTGGCTTCACGACAACACTGTGACTCTTCTTGAATGGCCCAGCCAAAACCCTGATGTAAACCCAATTGGGCATTTTTTAAGAGACCTACAAATGGCTGTCCACCAATGTTTACAATCCAACCTGACAGAACTGGAGAGGATCTGCAAGGAGGAATGGCAGAGGATCCTCAAATCCAGGTGTGAAAACTTGTTGCATCTTTCTCAAAAAGACTCATGGCTGTATTAGATCAAAAGCGTGCTTCTATATACTCAGCAAAGGGTTCTGCACTTTTCTGTCAATATGGCATAGTGTGAGTACATTGATGAGGAAAAATTAACTAAATGATTTGAACTAATGGCTGCAATAAAACAAAGAGTGACAATTTTAAGCTGGTCTGAATACTTTCTGTACCCTTTCTTTCTTTCTTTCTTTCTTTCTTTCTTTCTTTCTTTCTTTCTTTCTTTCTTTCTTTCTTTCTTTCTTTCTTTCTTTCTTTCTATCAACATCAATATAAATGTTAACTTTGTTTTAGTCAAATAGCTGGTAATATTGACATATGTTTTTATGGAATCTATTATTAGGCTGGTTTGTGTAGCAAGCCAGACTACTGTTATCCTATTTTTCTTCTGAGACTAAAAAACAAAACGCATCTCCTCCTAGAGCTTTCGAGCTATGACCACCAAACTCACACCAAACCTTCAAACTGGTCTGACTCGGTGTGCTATATCTTTTCCAACTGATCTGACTTTCGGTTTTCTGAAAAACATCCCGGGACCGTCGGAAAAATCCCATTGACTTAACATTGGACCAGACTTTGTGACCTCATAACTCTGCATCAGACTGTCACACAGACTTCTAACTGGGCTCATTTAATTCAGACTACCTAAATGCCAATACCTGATGAGCTTTTAACTTTCTGGCCACGCCCTAGTAACCACTTTTGGGACCCTAGAAACTGTCCCATAGACTTCCATTCAAAAGACTGTCGTTGACTTTACATTGGATCAAACTTTGTGAGCTCATAACTCTGCATTAGACTGTCCTACAGACTAATGGCTGAGCTCATTTAACTCAGACAACCAAACTACGAATAACTGACGAGCTTTTAACTTTCTAGCCACTCCCTAACAACCAGATACTGCACCCTAGCAACTGTCCCATAGACTGCCATTATAGAGGCATTGATATTATAGAGAGATTGATATCGTCATGCTGTAGTGTTATAGCAACATGCTAATTATGATTAGCTAAGTACTTTAACATTCTAGAAATGCTTAATATCTATCTATCTATCTATCTATCTATCTATCTATCTATCTATCTATCTATCTATCTATCTATCTATCTATCCATCCATCTGTCTATCCATCTATCTATCTGTCTATCCATCTATCTATCTATACTTTTTAAAACTGTTTAAACTAAATAAACTATTACCAACAGGCTTTCACAAGCCAGCCTCAAAGTTTGTCACGACAAACTTTAATAATCTAGTTTGATTTATAATTACATAATACTCTTTCATTATTATTACTATAAATTGTACATGTCAAGTAAACCGTTTGCAATTATTAGCTTGGTTTCCTCCACCATGTTGCATTTGTTCAGTTTGTAAATGTTCATGGTTGATTCTGGGGACCTTCATCAGTTTCAGAGGACACAAGGAGGGATTAAAAAAATAAAAGAAAGTTGTCCTGATCTTTTTATATTTCTGCGTGTCCCCTTTCTGCACGTCTGTACTGTTTCAAAGGGATTTCAGAAGTCTGGTTTTCTTGTTTTAGAGAGTCCCAAGTACAAAACCACAACAGCAACCATGTGAATCAAACAGCATAGCTCGCATTTCTTGTCTGCAATTGTGTGTGTAGATAATAAAAGATGTCATTTTATGTGAACGTACACTACTTTTTTTCCTGCTGATCAAACAAATACTGATATGATATTGAGTATAGCACGTAGTTTGTTTTAATAACCCATGAGCATGGTTATGATTAGTGTGATTGTTTTCTCCTTCTCTCTGGTGTTTCTCTTTCTCTGATGAAGGCCAGGAATCAGCAGATATCGATGGTAAATAAAGACCATTCCACACTTAGGAAACTCAAATCACTCACACACCGACTGATGTCTACAACTCGATAGCAGAAAAAAAAATCATTATAATACATTTGAGCTGATTTGACATTGTTAATATTTGTGTGTTTGTGTTTGTCTGAGTCTCTGTACTGTGTACTAATATCTTAGAATGTATTGAAAGTTATTTAATTAATTATTTTAATAACATTTAGTATTAGAATACACTGCAAAAATGCTTTTCTTAGTGTTTTTGTTTTTTTCAAGTCTGAATATCTAAAAACTTGAGAAGCATTTTCTAGAGTTTTTTACTTAAAGCAGGCAAAATAATCTGCCAATGGGGTAAGCAACATAATCTATTTTTCTCTTTTGGAATAAAAGTATTTTGCTTACCCCATTGGAAGATTATTTTGTCTAGATAATGCTTCTCGATTTAACAATTTTTAGATATTTGGAATAGAAACAAGACAAAAAAATATAATAATAAGCAAGAAAAGATTTTTGCAGTGTTCAATATAGTCGAATGGCGAGTATAGGATTAAACTGTAAATTTAATATAAATGTGCCAAATTAAATTTTCTAACTTAAATTCTCAAAAATTTGTTTGGTGATGATCTTAGTATTAAATAATAATAGTAAAAAAAAAAACTATGACCAAATCTAAAAGACTATAATTGCTATAATTTATAATTGCTTTTGAAATGTATTTTTTGGACTGCTTTTTAAACAGACTCCCTTCATTTTGATTATTTTAATAATATAAGATTTAATATCAGAATAATAAAACACATTTAGATTCAATATTATAAGTGACAATTAAGTAGCCGTCATAAAAAAAATGTCCAAAACTGTTAAAATAACAAACAATCTGCTTACTTTTACACTGTAAATATTGTAATTCTTGTTGCCTTAATTTTTTTAGTTTACTCAAATGAACTTTTCTAGTCATTTAATCAACTACTAATTAAAAATACTGAGTTAAACTTTCTATAACTGCTTGAAACCTGATTAACTTATTATAATAATTTAAAGCAACATAAAAATAGTTGTTTTGACTTTGCCAGTATATTTTTTACTGTGTACATAGACTTACATGGCAAAAAAGCTCACTCATTTTGTGAAATTAAAATATAATAATATAAACAAATTAAATATAATATATAATATAATATAAATTATAATATACAACATAAAATAAAAATTTTATTATTTGTGCACTTTTAAGCAACCCTGCTTTCGCATAATGTTTACTCCAACTTAATTTACTCCACACCAATTTACTCCAACTTAATCTCTCTCTTTTCTGTTTATTTCTCTTATACCTTCCTAAATCTCTAGCTTGTCACAAAACCTAGTGAGCTCCCTAGCTAGACAGCATTTTTGCCAGTGACACCGGGGAATTTGAAACAACAAACCTCATGTGAATAAAAAATGCTCAAAAACACTGCTGAGGCTTTGATTGTTCAAATGATGCACAAAATGCAGTCTAGTTAGGCTGCTTGCTAGGATTTGAGATGCGGCGGTTGTTTCTGTCCCTGTCTTAATCCTAATCCTGACTGCAGACATTACTCTGCATTTCTGTCTTACTAATGCTGGTGTTTGGTCCTTATTTACTACGTTTTTACTGTTGAACATGTCAGCTGCATGTGCCAATGGTTGTAACACTTTGCATTACAGTGTCCATGTTATTTTATATACAACATATACAACAAAAAACTATATGGACAAATCAAAGAGTAATCTCATAGACACCTGTAATTAACATATTAATAACATTACAATATGAACACTGTAATGTAACGTATTAACCGGTTATGCAGGTCCTCATACTGTATATAGTGCTGTTTTCTAATCATGTAATAATAATAATCCTGATGAAATGCATTACAGTACATCGAATAAGTGACTCTGCAGCTGCAGAAATGTGGCAAGCTCTTTTAACATTTATTCCTCATTCCTATTTTCATGTTTTAGCAACAAAATCTATGCCAATAGGTACTATTATGTATAATATAGTATTTTTATAGACACTAATTCTTATTATTTAGGCACTAGTACCTCTAAGATTGTAGTACATATTCATTAGATAGTTGTTACAAGGCCCATACAGAATCTGCGTGCGCAAAAATCAGCCAAATTTTAACCCATCTTTGAGTCTATTTATTTACTTGTGTAAATGTGTGTAAATTTATATTTATTCAGTATTTAAATTATTTTCAGTAATATTATTGACTAGTATGAAAATGTTTATATACTTTATTTACAATACAGTTTGTAAACTAATAGTAGATTATATGAAAGACTTGTTTTGTTTACCAAATATGTGGATCTAATTGGCTTGTAAACATTAACTAAAAGTTAAAAAGTTTTTATAGTTTATTTCATATATTAAGTTTTTAGTTTAAATACTTCCACAATTGTTCTGGATAAATCCACAGATATTTTACAAAATTCTGCGTAAAAATAGCAAACAATGTCCACAGAGTCTGTTATTACTTATTAGTAATAACTAGCCAGTCTAGCCAGGATGTATTATAATAGTTTTCTGCAAGTATCTAATGAATATGTACTCATATTTAATAATTAATAGTTTAAAATGAATCATGTAACTAATGAAAAAGTACTAGTAGTGTATAATATAAAATGAATAACTACCATAATCTAATGGGTGAGTCCTAGCATCTAATACATGAATATAAATTGAATCTATCTATAAGTACCAGTCACTAATGGATAAGGACTACTATCCAGAACTACTATCCATTAGATACGACCTGTATCTAATGAACCAATTTCTATAGAATAATTATAACAAGTGCCCAACAAACAAGTACTAGCATAATATAAATGCATACAATATTTAATAGAAGCTTGTATCTAATGAAAGTATCTAAAAGTACTAGTATTTAATAAATATGTAATAATCTAATGAAGGGGTAAGATAATTTAATGAATAAGTAATATAATTGAAAAAAATTAGTACTAATGAATAAGTAATAATCATTAGACAGTAGTACTTACTCATTAAATATATTACTTATTTATTAGATATTATTCCATATTTATTAGCTACTAGTACTTATTTAGTAAAATATATTACTTTTTGATAATTATTTATCAGATACTAATTATTACCTATCAAATATAAATAATATAATCGAATGAAGAAGTTATAGTATATATATATATATATATATATATATATATATATATATATATATATATATATATATATATGCGCATGTATGGATTTAATGAATACGTACTCTAATCTAATGAATAAGTATTATAAGAAGTTTATTAATAAGTAGTAGTATCTATTGTATACGCATCTCATCAATTTGCAATATAATTTAATAAATAAGTATTAGTATCTAATGAATAAGAAATATGGTTTGATGAATTAGTGATAATATTTTATGAATATGTAATTTATTGAATGAGTAATATTATCTAAGTATTGAATAAGTATATGAAGAGTATCTAAATAAATAATAGCCTCTAATAAATAAGTACTAGTATCTAATGAATATGTAACAGTATCCTTAAAGTAAGCACAAGTGTGTGATTACTATTACTCATTAGATTCTAAGTACTATTAAAATGTCATTAGTCAAGGAACTAATAAATATGAGTAGTAGTATTTAACTAACGAGTACTAGTATGAAAAAAATAGCTAGTAAACAAGTACAGTTTAAGGCTTAATGTTAAAATGGCTTGCCACAATAGACATCCTGTAATTAGACACTACCTATACTGCCTGATTTGTAAAGCATGAATTAAAATACCTTTTCTGTATTTATGGTTAAGGACAAGCGATGATATGTTAACTGAGAAGGCATTTTTCTTGTTTATGATTATGTTGTGGTAATAATTAAACCTGTTCCTTTCTGTCTGTGTCTCATTTCTCAGCCTCCTCCACAGATCTATGATAAACAGCTAGATGAGAGGGAACACTCTATTGATGAATGGAAAGGTAGGTCTTGGTTTGGATCTCTGCGCTTACACATAACTCACAAATCATGCATACTGTTTGCACTTAGATGCTTCTATTAAGGTTTCTATCAGCTTAAAGTGATATTTAAAGGCTTAACTAGGTTAATTAGGTTAACTAGGCAGGTTAGGGTAATTAGGTAAGTTATTGTATAACGATTGTTTGTTCTGTAGACTATGGAAAAATATATAGATTAAAATGGCTAATAATTTTAAACTTAAAATGGTTCATAAAAACTAAAAACTGCTTTTTATTCTAACCGAAATAAAACAAATAAGACTTTCTTCAGAAGAAATAATATTATCAGACATACTGTAAAAATTTCCTTGCTCTGTTAAACATCATTTGGGAAATATAAAAAAAAAATTTAATTCGAAGGAGGGCTAATAATTCTGACTTTAACTATATATACACCGCAATAACAAGCAATAATATATCAAACAAAAATAAGAGTACTTATCATACTACAGGAGTAAGAATGACTAAATTTCATACAGAAATAACAGCGCAATTTGTGCGTTCAAATATTCATGTTTATTTATTTATTTATGATGGCGTGATGACATTTATTTTTATCTTTTTATTTTAGTCTTACATAAAAATGCTGTTTTCAAATGAAGAGTTTGATCAAGGAATTACGAGAACTGAAAGGCTACAGTGCTTCGCGTTTTCTTCATAATTTCTGACTAAAATCTGGAGAAAAGGTGGATTGGATTAATTGTTGGTGTAAATTTCTGACGAAATATTTTTGACGAAATTCTGAAGTTTTTTGACGAAATTCTGACATGAATTAAAATAGTTTTTTTTTTTTGAGACATGGTGTATATTAGTAGTTGTATTTAAAAAAAACACACACACATTATTATTAGTTTTGTATGTGCTGCATCCAAACAAGCACACAGAAAAATACTGATCTAAATCTAAGTGTTCATTTTAACCTTGTCTTGTTTGTTTTTGTCTTTTGGTTTTTAAATACCCAAAAGTGTTTTTGAGTTGATTAGATGTGCAAGCGTGCTCATTTCTCTTCACCTGTTTCTCTCTGCGGCTCAGAGCTCATCTATAAAGAGGTGATGAACTTCGAGGAGAGAACAAAGAATGGTGTGGTGAAGGGACAGCCCTCTCCCTCAGGTACTCTCTGTGCATAAGCTATGCTTCTGTAAGTCAATTTAAAGTGATTTCAGCTGTTTATGAGAAACCCTCCCATTGTGACTGCTTCATTTGTCCCTGTCCCCCCTCTCATCTCGTCCGTGTGACACAAACAAAGTGTTATTACGTGATGGTTTTTCTTGATGTTGTTTAATCTGTGTTATGAAGAGTGGTGTTGTTTGTTGTAGTGTTAATTTAAGATGCTGTAAGCACTTTCTACCACTGTACAAAAACAAAACTCTACTAAACCCCGGCCACAAAGACATTTCAACACTAGCTGGGTTTCCATCACCCTGTGTCAATGCACATTTTGAAGTTTCGCATGAGAAACGAGTGATAAATATGGCAGATTTGGAAAAACAAATCCCTTAAATTGTAAAAGAAAAGATGGACACAGGCTTGAGGTCGTTATGGACTTAGGGTTAATGTGTACAATGCGAGATAAAAAAGCATTAAATGAATCACGCAAATATCACACCCACACGACTCATCTCTTATATTTATACACACACACACACACATATATATATATACGCATATTGTTGCTATTTTTGTTATTATTAGTAGTAAATTGCTAATTAATTTTATTATCAAATTTTCTACCATTTGATTTATATTTGATTATTATATATTTTTTCAATGTAGTGTACAAAATTAAGTAATGACATAATATGAATTTTGAAGTTCAAATGGGCTGCAAAAATCAACAACAAAACAAAAATTTCAATATTTGCTAAATTAGTGCTTCATAATAAATGCTTTGAATAGGGGTTCACCTTTAAAACGTTTTAACTTTAGCTGACCATAAATCCGTAATGATATATGATATGATATTTTTAAAATACATGCTTTTATCCTAAATATGGTCTTCTGGAGTTAAAGAAGGCTAACATCCTTATTTTGTTTTATTTATTTATTTTTTTTGCATTGGATGTAATGCTGAAATAGGGGACTGTCCTGAGAAAATTGGGACATCCGATGACCCTTATGGGTCACTAAAACAGGGCTATTCAATATTCTAATTGGGCTACAGCCACCCTGAGCCCCAGTTTAGCACCAGCGTCACAGTTTTTTTTTTTTATAGTTTTTTTTTGTTGTTGTTGTTGTTTTTATTAAAGTTTTTTAAAATAAAGTATACAAATGACATTTACTCAGAATTTTTACAATCACAAAAAAACGCTGAAAAGAAACAAATAAATAGAAAATAATCATTGATAGAAATTATAATAAGACAAAAATAGTGGTAGCTTAAAAAAATAAAAAAAATAAATAAGAGAAAAATAAAAAAAAATTGAAAGGGGGAAAAAGAAAAAGTAAATAAACAAATAAACTCTAATATAAAGGTATTAACTACAACAATGATAAAGCCCCTGACAGCCTTTCAAAGATCAAGTATGTACGTTTCGATTAATGCCCAGGTCTGTTGGAAAAGGTCTGATTTTAACTGCCAATCTGCAGTCATTTTCTCAAATATAAATATCTGTTTCAGCTTTTGTGTCCATTCTGTCAAAGTAGATTGGCGGGTCTTCATCCAGTTCACTGTAATTATCTTCCTAGCTGTTATTAATAATATATGTAGTGCAAATAGGTGAGACTTACGCAATTGATCAGGGGGGAAAGCCATCAAGAAAAAAAATACTGGGTGCATTGGTATGTCATATCCTAAAACTTTACTAATCTCCCAGTTAACCTCCTGCCAATACACTTGTATTTTGTGACATTCCCAAAATATGTGAACATAGTTCCCCACTTCTCCACAATCTCTCCAGCATTATGATACTTGCATAGAAGTATTGAATTTGGCGACCACTAATGGAACTCTGAAAAACCGCAATTTCAGTTTCCAATTGAACTCCTTCCACATTTGACTGCTTATACCCAGTTTGTGCATATTTGTTCCCACATTTTATTCTCTATTATAGTGTTTAACTCTTAATATATCAAAAGAAATTGGGAATTAGAGTCGTCAGATTTATCCTACATTAATTTTCTATTTAAATGGGCTTCATTGTCGTCACTGTTTTAGTAAACTGAAAGGAACACAAATTATCGACGAGATAAAGCATAACACAAAGAGGCATTTCCCGCGTCATAGCGCAAATTAATTCTTCAGCCAATCAAGGCCCCCCTTCTTCCGTGGGCCTAGCCATTATGTTAATCTGGCCCTGCACACAAACACATGCTTTAGTCAGCAATGGCCATGCGATCACTTATCCATTGATGCAGGAAAGTATGTAAAATTATAATTTTCGTAAAATATAAAAATATTTGCATACTGACCACCAGAAAAAATACCGATCACAGATATATGTATATATGTTTACATATCTATGGCTCCGGATGGCCAGTCCTCCACCTCACCTTGGTCCCAACATTTATTTCAAAGGAGCCCTACCCTGTACTAAAATGGCGGCTGTATTGACGCATTCCTTCCAATAGACAACAATAACGTAGGCGACATCTAATGTAAATACCTATGCACAAGACTAATAAGTTTTCTTTATTTACTATTTACACACTAGATATGACAAGAACTTCAACTTTAAAACACAGTGGCGCTCAGTGTCATTCCCAAAGCAGTGGACAAATCAGATAATTTGATCATCATTGATCAAATCTGAGATGAATTCAGATTGTGAATTGCCTCTAACGACTTGAAGGAAACGCATTTAAATTTGCATTTAGGAATTTTTAATTAGTTTGCAAATTTGTAAAGATTAACTTTACATTAAGTTGGAAACTCAGCTATTGATTGACAGTAGGACTGCACGATATTGGAAAAATCTAACATTGTGATTTTTTTAATTCTGTGATATATATTGCGATATGAATACAATTTCACTAGATGAGTTAAGTATAAACTATTTGGAAAGAATTGACAATTTTATATTGATTGGAATGATTCTATAAAGGAGTGCGTAAAATATAAGAAACAAATCTACAAGCACAGATAAATACAATAAAATAAAAAAATACAAATTAAATAAACAATGTTTTATAAATAATTCAATAAAGTTTATCAATATTCATGTCAAAGTTACAAAAGGTACAATTTCTCATGCCTGAATGCTTTTAAAACCCTCATACAGTCACAGGCCTCAAAAAACGAACTATGAAACGATAAATTATAATGCAGACTCAACATTACGTATGCACGTGATGTCCCTATTGCGAATGATCACATTGCAATATTGATGCTAAAAAGATGTATTGTGCAGCCCTAATTGACAGGGAGAAATAGTTTCTGATTGGCTAAAAAAACAATAGGAGCCTCCTCTAGAGGTTAGATTTTATTTATGGTATACCTAAGAAATGCTTACAGCATTTTTTAATGAATAGCTCACCTAAAAATGAAAATGTTTTCAGTAGAAAATTAATAATGATTGAAACATAATTGGAAGTCAAAAGAACCAAAAACATACAGACAAAACAAATTTATATCCTTGGCATTTGGCAGTACAATTTTTGGGTGAACTATCCCTTTAAAAAAAGCATTTTATGACATTGTATTTAATACAGAACATTTTCTAATTGACCCTTTGCTAAGCCCCACCTTTAAAAAATAGGTATGTTTTAAAATATTTTCTCAGAGGTACACTTACATGACAAAATTTATTTTGTATTAGGGTTAGGCGATGTTGACCAATTTGGCATCATATGATGTCTAATGTGAAACATGGCGATGGATGATGGCATCGTCATCATGTGAAAAGCCGGGGGTGGGGAGGGGTTGTTTGACAGAGTGCGCGCGACGTGTCTGAAGAGCGAGGAGGGATCGGGGGATGAGAAGGGTGCGCGACTTATTTGAGGACCGGGAGGGAGACGCGCAATTTATAGGAGATTATCACTCGCTTGTGGGCATTATGAGTCCCGCAAATGCATAAAGACTCCCTGAAATTCCAGGAGACTTGAGATGTCTGAATATCACGTTTAACAACCATAGTTTAGACACAATCCAGTGGTACATCCTTGATAAACTGTCCACTGCTCTCTGAAGCTCAGAGGAGAGCATGACAGTGTGAGGCTGTGTCTGGTCACGTAATGTGCGTTTTCAGCGGACGGAGGGCTGTTCAGAAATGCTAGGTAAAACACGGTGTGGATGTGGATAATATTCATTCTAAAATCCCATTTTAGCACTAAGACGTATTAGTGTAAATGGGGCCTAAGTGTGTATTTTTCGCAAGCGGGTTTGCGACGGAGGCGGGGCAGAGGACCGATAGACGATGCCATTGACCATCGCCGATGGCAAAGGATCAGCGATGCCGGCTCAGCATCTATTGTCTATCTGCCATCGGCGATGGACAATGGCATCGTCTATTGGTCCAACCCTATTCTGTATAATCCCTGTTCGTACAAATTTGTAAAAAGGACAAATAAATCTGTATTCTGCATGACAGCCCAGTAAGTGCCAATATCACTTTATAAAGAACGATTACGCATCTGCACAAACACAGTAGTCCATTATTGTTGTTTTAGATGTCAAATACTTTTGCATGACTAAACATTTAATATGCATGTATAATCTCACAATCTTAACAAAATTATATTTTTATCATTTAGACCAGGGATGTCAAACTCAATTCCTGGAGGACCGCAGCCCTGCACAGTTTAGTTCCAACCCTAATTAAACACACCTGATCAAACTAATTGAGTCCATCAGGCTTGATCGAAACCTACAGGTAAGTGTGCTGGAGCAGGGTTGGAACTAAACTGTGCAGGGCTGCGGCGCTCCAGGAATTGAGTTTGACTGCCCTGATTTAGATAATGGTGTCACTTTCCAAATCTTGCACTTCTAAACATTTGTATAGTTAGCATTTTCAGAGCCCTAAAATGCTGCTGTCATTTAAATGAACAGGCAAAACGGAAAAAGAAATGTATCACAGAATAACGTAAACTCACCCTTAATTTGTATTATTTAACATATGAAATAGTTCTTGAAAATCAATACATTTAGGGTGCTTTCACACCTACACTTTATTTTCGGAACGTATCTTGTTTGCCCAGTTAGCGCGGTTCGTTTGGCATATGTGAACAGGGCAATCGCACTCTGTTCCGCGCCAAAGTAATCGCTCCGAGATCGCTTGAATGAGGTGGTCTCGGCTCGATTGAAACGAACCCTGGAACGGTTCGATTGTAGTGAGAAAGCGATCCGATCCGAGCGCGGTTGTATCACTGTGTTTTATGAATATGTAATAGGCATACGGCTATAAAAAAAGAATTAAGAATGGGGTGGGAAGTTTCGCGAGTCTCCACATGCCTGCAAACGAGTGATGATCTCCCAGTAATCTCGCGTCTCCCTCCAGGTCCTCAAATAGGCATCGTCGCGCACCCTTCTCACTCCTCCCCACCGCATCTCTACTCAGACACGTCGCGCGCGCGCGCGCACACCCTGTCAATCACCAACAAACCACCACCTCTCCTAACAGCTGAGCGGGACGCTGCAAAATAAACCCTGACACTCTGACCAATGTAAGGAGAATTTACTCACACGTGACTTGTTTTAGCTCTTTTGGTCCGATTACAAACTTTGCAGTGTGAAAGCGAACCGCTCCAAGAGCAAAGAGCAACAATGTAACAATTGTAATCTCTGTTTCGGAACAACTGAATCGATTCACAGGTGAAAGCACCCTTACTTGAGAAATGATTATCAATGCTATGTTATGCTCGAAACAAGAAAAGACATCAGTAAATAATAAGTCTTGTTTGAAATCAAAACCTCACATAAACAAAGGGGTGGAGCCTAGCAAAAGAACTATATTTTCTCATAAATGATGTAAAGAAAAATGTTACAGGAATGTAAATGTATACAAATGATGGATTCATTTAATGTTTGAGTTTAAATCTTTGCTAAAATGATGCGAACTGATGTGCATTTTAATGCTTATCAATGTATATGTATCTGATTTCATATTGTTTATCTGCCACTGTATATGTATACTTGTTTCATAATTAAGGCTGGAGTCCATGAAGTCTGATTTTATAAACTCGCAATAATAATAATAATAATAATAATACATTTCAGAAAACTGTGAAATGTGTCAAGCAATTGGCCGGCTTGAAAAATATGTTAATTTCCTCATTAAAAAAAAGGCTTTTCTTTGAAGTTTGTGGGATGTTCATTTAGCCCGCAGTGTGTTGGTTTGACCTGTAGGGGCAGTGTGTGTGTGTTTATATGCGTTCCTACAGTATTGATGCGGTGTTGCATGTCTGCAGTCCTGCAGCATTGAGAAGGTGACAGACAGTCACACCAGTTCCAATTCTTCATGTTTTACCAGCGTCGCTTTTACTTATTAACATTCAAATATGTAAATGGTGATCTTGGTTTCTAGCTGCTTGGTGTTTTGGGACATTGCTGGGATCTTTGAATTCGTTTTGCATGTGTTGTCCGTCCGTTTCTGGCCTCATTTCCTCTCTCTCTCTCTCTCTCTCACACGCACTCTCTCTCTCTCAGTCCATCTCCCTCGTTGTAATTAAGTGCTTGTGCTGAAGAAAGCAGTCGCAATGCAGCTCTGTATTTCACAGTAGTGTGGGTTAGTGTGCTCGGATATTCAGGTCAGTTCAGTATAACGATATAGTGTTTACAAATGCTCATTTATCATTTCAAAGCAGCTTTATGAAGAATACTGTTAGATATTTCCACAAGGTCTATGAAGTGCACAAAAAAAAAAAAAAAAAAAACTTACTTGGTATTTCTCTTTTTTTATTGCTAATATCTAAACCTAAAGATATATTTAGATGAGAATTGAAGAAATTTATTAAAATCCACATAAAAACTCATAATCATAGCTCATACAGTTTAACGAATTTATTATGATATAATTAAATGAAATTCAAATTATTATACTGTTTTAAGTAGGTGTGTAACAGATCACAGATAATCTGTGATCTGTACGAATCACAACCCACAGTTCTGAACACACGTGACCCACAGATTGACACATTTTTTCTTATTTGTAGATTAATTCTAAATTTGTGACGATTGCAGAGAAATCGCCTCTGGCGTCATTCAAATCACATGTATGAAAGCATTTAGGCTTTCCTGTACATAATAATGATGACAGAAAAAGTTGTGGTGGCTTTTTCGGGATGTGGTGGGTTTCTTATGTTATTAAAGGTGTTTTCTAACACTACTTGTTTAGCCTGCATTAATGCATTCATTGTAAAGCTGCACGGTTAATCATTAAAAGATCAGGATCTCAACACCCACGCCACAAATTATAAATGATGGTGACATGCATATGTTTATTAATCCTAATGCTGTGTTCACACCAGATGCGGTACGTGCAGATTCGCGTACAAATAGGCGCATGAACATTTTGAAGTAAATATTTGCACGTCAAATCCGCTTCATTGAGCAATAGACGCTGATTCACGTCATGGGAAGGGCTTCTGTCTGCCCAGTGACTGTAGCTTCATTGCTAAATGGCTAACATGGATAGATAAAATCCTTGATATTTATGGCAAAGATTTAAATCACCGTCATATGCAGTAAACTTGACGCTCAAAAATAAAAGCAATTATATTATTTGATCAATAGGTGGCGACAACCAGCCATCAAAAATATGCCACTGAATAATTCTTTAAAAATGATACGTCTAGCAATGAAACATGAAGTTTTATGAGTGAATAACTGAATCATTTATTGAAAATGAGACTAAAAATAAATATGTAATATGTATTGAAAAATAAATAAATAAATATAATAATATTTGTACAAATTATAATGTTAGATTTATACATTTACTGTCCTCAGCAACAGTAGTAGTAACAGTGATTTTTTTTCTTTTTTTTTACAGCTGATTATTTCTTTATTTTATTTTTAATAAAATTACAGGTTGTAAGTTCTATTTGTTAAAACCAAGAGTCTTGCAGTGCTGTTTTGGAAATAAATGGAAAGCAAATTACATTTGTCTGCTCCCCTTTTTGGCCAATTAAAAAAAAAGGTCCGATCCATGACAAAAAAACAAAACAAAAAAAAAAACATAATGTGATCCGAAGTGTGTGATTTGTGATTCATTACACCACTTATTTTATGTACAAATTAAACTGTTTTTATCCCTTTAGAGAATTTGATTTTCCAATGAATGTATCTTATGAATGTATTCATAAAATAAAATATACATAGTAAAAAAGGGTTTAACTATTTATAAAACTACATAAATATTATGTAAAAAAAAGTTTTTTTGCTGCAATAGAGAAATAAATAAAAATAATTTATTGAAACAAATTAATATATATATATATATATATATATATATATATATATATAAGTAGTAATAGTAGTGGTAGTAGTAGTAAAATAGCAAAAACATTAGTACTCTGGCAGCTCTATATCTGGTTATTTTCCACAAACATTGATCTTGTTCCTATTAACCAGCTGGAAATCTATTGACGGATGAGAAATCCTGAAGACTGCTGTTTATAGATGTCCTGCGTGAGGCGTCCTGTGCTAAACAGTGATTCAGTGTGTTTAGTTAAACCCGCAGAACCATACCAGGGTTAAAAATCAATGCCGGCTATAAATCCTCCTTCGCCCCCTGTTTTATTACAAACCTGGGAGATGCAGCGCTTTAGGAAGCTCCGTCCTGCAGTGTAAGCTGGAGATTGATGGAGGTCTGGGGACGCAGAGGTACAGCGAGGAGGACAAATGGAGGATTCAGACACTCACAGCAGAAACTGACTATTTTTATAAATGAACAGACACTTTATACAGTTGAAGTCAGAATTATTAGCCCTGCTAAAGTATTACCCCCCCCTGGATATTTTTTCCCCAATTTCTGTATAGCGAAGAGAAGATTTTTCTAAACAATAGTTTTAATAACTCATTTCTAATGACCGATTTCTTTTATCTTTGCCATGATGACAGTGAATAATATTTGACTAGATCTTAAAATGTTCTTTAAAGACTTAACTAGGTTAATTAGGTAAGTTAGGGTTATTCAGCAAGTCAATGTGTAATGATGGTTTGTTCTGTAGACCAGTGGTTCCAAAAGTGTGGGTCGAGACACCCTGGGGGGGTCAAACTGCAGTTAGAAGGGGTCCCATGGTGACTTCAAAAAATCAAATAAATTTGATTAAACTCTTAGTAGAACCATACTTTTCTCATATATCATACAAAAAAAAAAGTAAAAAAAAAAAAAAAAAAGTCTTTAGATTTTTTTTTTCCCCAATGGATTGCAACCCCTGAGTGATTTCGTTTTTTAAATTAACAAGACAGCAAATAGCATTAGCTGCAACAAATTTTTTTAAGTACTATGATCATAGATATATACATTAGATGTCGCCTGGCCTATTGTTGTCTATTGGACGGAATGCGTCAATAGCGCCACCATCTTGCTACAGGGTAGCGCTCCTTTGAAATGAATGTGGGACCAAGGTACAGTGGAGGACTGTGGCCATCCAAAGCCAGAGATATCACATATACACATATATCTATGATCGGGAGTTTTCCTGGATGTTAGTATGTAATTTTTTTTCTAATTACGAAAATTATAATTTTACATCACTTTTCTACATTGATGGATCAGTGACCGCACAGGCATTCCTGACAAAAAGCTTGTGTTTGTGTCTACAGAAATTTACTATTCACCCTCCCTGTTAAATTTAAGCTAATCCATGTCCTGAAACACACCTCCTCTCCTGCTTTCACTTCTCATACTGACGGAGGGAGCGATTCGTTTGTGAATGAATCCCGCGAACGACTCTTTCACTAACGTTAGCTGACAATAATACAAGTTTCTGGCAGCGCAGAATCCCGTTTTCATATTTCTTTTGCATTGTTTGCTGATTTTATTCAACAAAACTAGCATAAGCAGTGTTTGGTGCGAGTTGATAATAACTTCACATAATAACACCGTCTTGACTAGTGCGGTTGAATGACATTTGTCCTGGGAGCACTGTACCATTGTGGCGGCGCTATTAACGCATGCTAAGGGTCCCTATGCGATATCTAGTGGCGGTCTCTAAAATTAAACAAATACTGTACTTGTTGTGTTCAATCATTGTGCCGTTCCTTATTAATTCTTATCATTATGCAAATTAAACAAATTGATAAATTACTATGAAAAATACAGGGTATTGTCAATATGCTTGTGTTTATATAGGCCTATTGGTGTGTATATTTAATATTAGTATATTTATAACCACCTCTGAGGATAGTGGGGGTTGTGAGTCCATGACATTGTTATTTTGAGGCGGTCATGGGCTCAAAAGTTTGGGAACCCCTGCTGTAGACAAACATAAAAAATAAATACAGCTTAAGGGGGCTAATAATATTAACCCCACAATGGTCAAAACAAATTAAAAACTGCTTTTATTCTAGCCGTAAAAAATAAAAAAAAATAAAAATAAAAAAAAAATCAAATAAACTTTCTTCAGAAGAAAAAAAAATTAAATACTGTGAAAAATCCCTTTCTCGGTTAAACATCATTAGGGAAATATTTGAAAAAGCTAGGAGGACTAATCATATTGACTTTTAACTGTAATGTTGTCTAATATGATGGGAGATAGTGTGAATTGTGGGTAATGAAAAAAAAAAACAGGTTAATCAGACGAATGGAGCCGTAGAGCAGAGCTTGGTAAAAACATTCTGCTCTTTTCATCTCTAAAATCTTATACCATTATACTTCATTTTTTACAATTAATTCAAATGTTCTTGATGATTTTAGATTATTTTTAATTTAATTATAATTACTTATATTTTTTCTTTTTTGTAGTTTTTAAATTTCTATTTGTTTTAATTTTTAATCGTGGACTTTGTTTTAATACATTTATTTTCTGGATTAATTTCAATATTAATATTGGGTATGAATTTAATATCAATAATACTGATGTTTTTATTAATCATTTAAATTAGTTTAGGCTGCAAGGTGATGCAGTGGGTAGCACGATCACCTCACAGCAAGGTCACTGGTTGGTGTCCCGGCTGGGTCAGTTGGCATTTCTATGTAGAGTTTGTATGTTCTCCCCGTGTTCACATGGGTTTCCTCCAAGTGCTCCAGTTTCCCCCACGAGTCTAAAGACATGCGCTATAGGTGAATTGGGTAGGCTAAATTGTTTGTAGTGTATGTGTGTGAATGAGAGTGTATGAGTGTTTCCCATACTCATACTGAAGCGGGTCAAAAAAAACTCTAATCAATACTTATATTATTGAACAACATCTTGTCTTCATTCATTAATTTTCTTTTTCGGCTTAGTCCCTTAATTAATCAGGGTTCGCCACAGCGGAATGAACTGCCAACTTATCCAGCAGTTTTACCTTCCAGCTGCGACCCATCACTGGGAATCATCCATACACTCTCATTCACACATATACACTACAGACAATTTAACCTACCCAATTCACCTATACCGCATGTCTTTGGACTGTGGGGGAAACCGGAGCACCCGGAGGAAACCCACATAAACACAAGGAAGACACATACAAACTCCACATAGAAATGCCAACAGACCCAGCCGGGGCTCAAACCAGCAACCCTCTTGCTGTGAGGTGATTGTGCTACCCACTGCGCCATGTGATGCCTATTTTTAATTAAATATTGTTTAATTATTTCTGTTTTTAAATATAATTTATAATTAATAATAATAATAAAAAACATGAATGTGCTGTGTGAAGAGTTCCGAGTAGTTTTCTCAGCTGTTTTGTGTAAATGTTCCTGTTGCTCTCTCACATCCCTCAGTGTGATGTATAACCAGTTCTCATATTTTGTTGGTCTGGCACAATATTAGAGCGAGAGCGAGAGCGAGAGAGAGAGTCTATAAAACTGACAGCAAAAGAAGCCATTGCTGTGCCAGTGTCACCAGCTTCTTCATTTCTCCTCGTTTTAAAGGCTAGCTTCTGCTTTCATCGTTTATCATGCTGTCATGTTTTCCGCTCACGCGAGAAAACTCACACGCGAATGTGGCCAATGTACTGTACTATGAACTTATTATAAATCATATTCACGGCACTCGCTGGGTATTAAAAAACGGCCTGCTTTTAAAACGAAACATGCAGGCCGTCAGTCAAGGAAATTAGCTTCTAATGTTATCTGAGGAAGCCGTTTAAGAGGTTATTTGCGTGTGTTGTTTATCAAATACAATCTCCTTGCCTGTTGTTGGACTGGCTAGAGCTCCCGATGAAGCACATTTGCTGAAGGGTTGGAGGATTTCTGGTTGGTGTATGGATTTATAAAGCAGTCAGTGCAACTCTCAAGTCATACCGGATGATGAAAAATTTTGACAATTTGTCCTTTCTTCAGAAGGACTTCACGTGAAACGAGAGCTACACCTAGTGGCGTGAAGCATATTTGCCTTTTTCTGAGCCAGTTCGGTCCACTGGAATAGCAGCAGGTTCAGTATCCTTTTTGTGGCATACGGGTTGAATGATGGTTTAGACAGGGATGTTTGCTAATGTTAGACAACATGAGATGTTCAGAGATGAAGATTTGTAATAATGCAGCTTATTTTGTGCAATTAGATATCAAAATTATCTCTGAAACTTTCTTAAGACTTCAGACTGGCAGAAAATAGCAAAGAATTGAGATTGTAAGAGATCAATAGAATTGTAATTGATAACAATATGATCATGTAACAATTATGCATCAAACTATGTATATATTTTAAATGTTGAATGGTAAATATTTGAACAGTAGTATTACTATCTTCTATTTATTATAAATATTACATTAATGACTTTTATTTACAATATGAATGTGTTCGTGTGTGTGTGTATATATATATATATATATATATATATATATATATATATATATATATATATATATATATATATATATATATATATACACACGTGTGTGTGTGTGTGTGTGTGTGTATTTTTTTTTATTATTATTTTATATTTTTCCCCCAGCAAATAAATTTGAGCTACTAATTTTTGAACCATTATTGTAAGTTATTAGATACACTCCAGGCTTCAGTACTGACTACACTAATGCATATGAACACATATAATATTGTAAAGCATCCTAAAGAAAATTAGCCCCCCTGAATTATTAGACCGCTTGCTTATTTTTCCCCCAATTTCTATTTAATGGAGAGCAGATGTCTTCAACACATTAATAAACATAATAGTTTTTATAACTCATTTCTAATAATGGATTTATTTTATCTTTGCCATGATGATAGTAAATAATATTTTACTAGATATTTTTTAAGGCACTTCTATACAGCTTAAAGTGACATTTAAAGGCTTAACTAGGTTAATTAGGGTAATTAGGCAAGTTATTGTATAACGACGGTTTGTTCTGTAGACTAATCGAGAAAAAAAAAAAAAGCCTAACAGGGCTAATAATTTTGTCCCAAATCGTGTTTAAAAAAAAATTCAATTGCTTTTATTCTAGCCGAAATAAAACAAATAAGACTTTCTCCAGAAAAAAAAATATTATCAGACATACTGTGAAAATTCCCTTGCTCTGTTAAACATCATTTGGAAAATATTTTTTAAAAAAGAAAAAAATTCGAAGGGGGCTAATAATTCTTTCTTCAACTGTATACATCAACAAATTGTCGAAACTGGTATAAAACACAAATAGCTATATTAAAAAACTCAAAATGGTATAGAAAAACAAAGTATATATATCCTCAGGATATTATTGTATTGTAAGGATATTTGTAGGTGTCCTTTTTTTATTTAATTTTTTTCATTACATTATAATATGGGTTATAATGCATATTGATACGCAAGATGGAAGCATTTTTCCTCATGAAATGAATAGTTAGGGTTAGTATTTTTAGAGTTACCAACTTTATATTAAATGATTTAAATGCTATGTACTAACATTTAAATGAATCATCTGTATTAATTAATAAAAATGCACTTATGAAAAAAATACCAGCATGTAGATACAGCTTCAGCTAATTCCTGTGGTCCTATCATTTCATTGCAGATCCTATCTGCGTTAATCATATCCTGCAACTTCATGAGAGCAGTGCTTCAGAATACAAAATACTAAAGTAGCTGAAACACCTAATATAGAAGTGGGACCAAATAAATCAGGATAAAGTGTTCATTATGATTTATAATTTGTAAAACATCACCTCAGACCAAATCCATGGACTCCACCCTTAAAGAACCAACTTCCATCCTTGTGGGATATTTGTACACATTTTGTTACTGTGCTTTTTTATATTTAAAGGGGTCATATGATGTTGTTAAAAAAGAGCATTAGTTAAAAGTATTTAATGCAAATCAATGCGTTTACAGGGTTTAAATTTTTACATACTGTACGCTATTGTTGTTTGTCTCTGCCCTAACTTTTTAATTTTACAACCAAACACACAGCATCTCCACAAAATGGTGGCGGGAGCAACAATATTACAGTGAGAATAAAAGTTACACCTTTCATCAGGGATTTGTGGAGATTTGTGTTTGAATTACATGTTTTGGATTAATCTTAAAGTGATAATTGGATGTCAATGGTTAATGGGTTCCAACATTTTGTTTAACAGAAAAAAACTAACTACAATTATTACCTGATGAGTAAATAATGATTAAAGTTGTAAATTTTGGGGGGAACTATCCCTTTAATTCTTTTAAGAGCATCTCTTTGGGTTTAACACCTTAGTTTTTGAGACTTTGAAGTGTTACAAGCTGCTCTTGCTCATAACAGATCTGCAGAGACAAAGGAAAACGTGAAATCTCATATGACCCCTTTGAAGGTTTCTGCTTGTAATATATCTTCGCCCTGTAGAGGGCACTGTGGCCTCGCAACTCTTTTTCGTTGTAACCGTTTTCCCCCCGTTACTTCCCTTAGCGCAGGTGCAGCCGTGAACAGCAGCGAGAGCCTCCCCCCGTCCTCCTCCGTTAACGACATCTCCTCCATGTCCACCGACCAGACCCTGGCCTCCGACACCGACAGCAGCCTGGAGACCTCGGCCGGCCCGCTGGGGTGCTGCAGGTGACTAACCGCCTGCCTGCGCAACCCCATGTTCTTCAGAAGGTGAACGGCTGAAAACAAGTCCACACAAAACCTCCAGATGAAAACAATATATGCGTCAAAAAATAATAATGTTTGCATTTTCATTCAAAGAAATGTCTGAATATGTATATTTATGACTCTCCACTAGTTGCTTTGCATCCCCTCATATCTCTGCTGAAAAAAAAGAACAAAAATAAATTATAATGGTTTTCTAGTGGGTATAATGGAAATTATATTGGTTTTAATGGAAATTGTGGGTCCTTTTTTGTTTGCTTTCTATTGGTGACATGCTAAAACCAATAAATCCTAATGGAATGTGTTCCAAAACACTAAAAACATTTAAAAATGTGGTTTTAATGGTTACAATTTGATGGCTTGTAATTGCTTTAATGGTGTCTATAGGCTACTGGAAACCATTGAAATTTTCTGTGAAGTTTTCCATTTCTTTTCTTCAGCAGGGACGGCATCCAAAACAGATCAACTTTAAGATGAAAAAAGGAATTATCTGTAAAATGTACATTGACTGGCTGATATCTAATACCTTGCAGTTTTCTGTGCTTCACTCGATGTGGCAGGGTGGGCTTTAATTTTAACGAGCACTGTACAATATTCAATCACCCCCTTGTCTTTTGCCATGATGTGCTGGTTTTGGGTGGCTGGTGTGTTCCTCGTAGGGTAGAATAACATGTACAATGGCGCCCCCTATCTTTTGTATATATGTAATTGTGTACAGCTGTGAGTGGGACTGACGGCCAGTAGAGGGAGTATTTGCACACCTTGCCACATCACACACCCGTTCCCCTTTTGCCTGTAGTCTTGCATGGTCAGAGAAAAAAAAAAGTAATTAAGCTAATTATAACATATATGTTATTCGTATATATACGAATATAAAGAACCGTGTTTATATAACATTTAAAGGTGACAGGAAGTAAGGCTGCTTAACAGGAAGCCATTGGGGTGTACAAGCACTGTCGCTGTCATTCTCTGACTTCTGCCTTCGTGTTTGTGAAACTCACCCTCTTTTCTGCAGCCTTGCATGCTGTGATTCACACTTGAAAGGTGTGTGACGAACGCAAGTCGAGAGCATGCGCCTCATTTTCACTTTTTTTGTTCCTCGTTTGCATCCACGCAAACTAAATCTCATCTCAAAACTCATGTTTTTGTGTTGGGAATCGACATGCTTACTACCTAAATTTCCACAGCAGGAGTTTATTTATTAATCCTCTTTATTGTCGGATTTGGGAAGTGCCTTTGAAATAATGCAGTTTCCTCTTAGAAAGCATGAATACAGTGAATGTGACGGGTATGGCAAGCTGTTTTTACATTTAAACTATTAACTGTACTGGAAAAAAAAATTCCCCGTTGTACACCGGTCCCTTTTTAGATACTAGTATCCATTAATTAGTTGTTATTCTTCAGCTAATAGAGCTTATTATTTTATTAAAAAGATACTTCTTCAATAGATGTTTGTTTTAAAGTCCTGGTGAAATCGAAATTTACAATGTTGCTTTTGCTAGCGCACATTGTTATTCTTTAGGTGAAAAAAAATGTTTTGTAAACTTCAATCAAAGTCTGACCATTTGCTTAGCATTTGGAGTGGCGCTCCTTGGGCTCGATTTTAACGATCTAGGCGCAAAGTCTAAAGCGCATGGTTCAAAAGCATTAAGGACTTGTCTGAATTTACTTTGGCTATTTTAAAGACAGAAAACTGAACGTTTTATAGTGAGAAAACAGTTAAACAGACCATTTGCATTGTGACGATAAAGAATGAGCCTCCTCCATTCGGCCTCTTTACTTCTTCTTTACTCCTTTTCTTACCTTTTAAGCACTGCACTGAAGACATTCATTAGCATACATATTTAATTTAATTTGTTAAGCGCAAAGATTTGTTTGAAAACTATTTCTAAATTCAGTTCTTATTTCCAGCAAATGAATAAATGAACAATAACATCGAAGTAGGGTCAAAGAAAATGAGATATCCAACCAGTTTCAGCTGGTCTATTGCGCAGTCTATTTTAATTCCTCAAAATAGCAACGCACCAACAATGCGCCTCAACACACCTCCTTTCTAAACTGACACACTCATGAGTCCACAAAGTGGCACAAATGGATTTGCTATTTAACAACGTGGTGCAAAATGTGAAAATTACAGTTTCGTTGGTCTGAGAATAGCAACACATCACACCAAACACGTCTTGCGCCTTATTGCACCCTTGTCTGATAATGTTAGTTTGATGACTTCCACCACAATATTCTTAACCACGCCCCTCTTACTGTTAGTTTACTATTAGGGAATGATGTGCAAAACAAATCCCCAACCCTACTCAATATTCCGTTTAAAGTCAGAAGTACATGAACATACTGAAATAAAAGTCTCAGCAACTTCCGGTTCATGTGGACTCACTGGTTGTTATTTAATTGATGCTAATAGAGTGAAGGAACTATCACATCACTTTGTAGGCCAATTGGCTGTTAGCATTACACTGGTTTTATTAATAAAACCCCCTATAGAACTTTCCCACAGGCTTTTTGAAGCATAGTTCATTATACTTACACGTGTTGTCCATCAAGATAACCTTTACAACATAATATAAAATTGATGACTTTTGAAATTAAAAATTTAAGCGCAAGCACTAAAAAGCTAACCTTAGGCTTTAAACTAACTACACAAAGGTAACTAGCCTTCTACGTTACCACTGAAATATTTCCGATAGCTTGTCAGGTTCATTTTTGGATGAATATTAATCCACACTATATTTTATATATGAAATTGCCGAGTTTAGCAACTTAGCAACTTATTAGAAACCGTGTAAAGGAAACTAAAAGCTTTAAAAGTAATGAGGAGGTGTAACTTGTGTTTAAAGTAGTAGAATAAAACGTGAAAGTATCTTGAGTTTGAGTTTACCACAGACCTTATTTCATTTAACCAAAAAGTCAGTTTAATTCCATCTCTTCAAAGTAAATTTGTAAGTGCTAATTTGCCCAAACGTGTCCAAGTTTTTGCATACAAATAGTTCCTTCACTCTATAGGCACATATTACTTTTTATTAGACACTTTTACAAATTATATGTATGCTAGTTCTTATTTTTTATTACATAGTAGTATTATTCATTACATTGCAGTAATTTATTAAACACTAGTAATTATTTCTTAGGTTCTCTTAACTATAGGATTCCTAGAAGCCAACATATATTTTTACTTACTAAGCTGGGCTATATACAGTATGCACAGCTAGGTCATTTCAGCCAACAAAAAAATCCAGCGAAAGGTTAATAGGAGTATTTCAACTTCATAAGCTTCCTTTTACGTCATCAATGTTGTAAAATAATTAAATACAATCAGTTAAATAGACTTAAGCATTTATTTAGCTTAAAATAAGAATAAAGTCCATGTAAATGCTAGCGCCGTCAGTAGCAGCAGGCTAGTGCAGAAACTCTATTGAAAATACTGGGGTACAATAAACTTTCATATTTCAAAGACATGGCAGGGAAAATGGAGTTTAATGCAGTGCTTCTTTTACATTCTGAAACCCACGTTATATCATCAATTTATCAGACAGTGAAGATCATTTATTTTTAAAGAAATCAGATCTTAAAAGTGGCGATTTTGTAATGGGAAGACCACAAGCATATGGGCTGGCTGACTGAAAATTAAAAGTCTGTGTGCATATACCCCATTCTGTAGCATAAACACTAGTACCTAAAGAATAAGCACTAGTATTGAATGAATAAACACTAGTAATTAATGGAAAAGATTCTGCTAGTATAAAAACTACTGGCATGAAAGCCAATTCTAGGATGGTTTGTACTGTAGGTTAAATGTTAAAGCAGCTTGCCAGAGGTGATCCAGGTGGTGTCGGATGTGTCAGGTCTGTTTATCAAGTCCCATAATTTCCTCTTCATATAGATTTCCTATAGTGTAGAGATCCAAGTGTCTGATTTAATGTCACTTTATGTGTAAAGAGGCACCTGGGGTAATATTTCTACACTCATCTGATCTGAGTCTTACAGTGGCTTCAAATAGTATTTGGATATTTATGTCACAATTAAAAAGGTCAAGACATTAAATAAAATAAAATAAAAAATGACAAAACAACCACAAAGTGTCCATATACATTAATTTTAAGCCATTTATTTAGCATCTTTAAACTGTTTCTCAATTTGTTATATTGATTCATACGTTTTTAAATGTGTCTAAAGTGTCCAAACACACATTGTGGTCACTGTTTGTTGCAATGTAACCCCCCTTTACATTTTGAAAAAGTCAAATAATGTAGTTTCAACTTTCAAACACACATGGCTGATGTTTTAGTACTAGGTAAAGTTTAGCCTCATTGGAAAAAACCATTATGAAGTACACAGTAATTTGAACATATAATATTTAAGTTGTACCGTTTTTGTTTTGTACCTGTATTTGATCCGTGTACTAAGCATTTTAATAAAGGGAATGAAATGCACATTCATTTTTGGGGTTTGTTTATGTAACTAAGCTCTCGTTTTCTAACTCATCATCACTCTCTTTTTTTTTTGTCTATGAAATTAGTTTTGTTTTTCAGTGGCACATTGGTATGGCATTGCATGTTAATAATCAGATCCAGCGAGAACATGCTGAAATATGCACAGGTTTTGCTTTTTGTGTTAAGTTGAAATCAGTCGCACACAGTTATCATATTTATTGAGTTTAATTACATATTCTAACCGTTCATCTGACAGAGCTGAATATGAAATCATTCAGGTGCTGCTTTATTATGCTTAAACATAAAACCTCAGAATTTTGATAATCAAAAGCCATTTAAATGCCCTATATATGTGCATGAACCATGGGATTCCCAAAATTTTCACTGTAACAATCAACATAATAATGCACATCATCTTCAGAAAACAGAGAGGGCTTGTGGGAGGTCTCCAGGCTCTGTAATTCAATATGGCTGCTGATGTTTTTTTTTTTCAACAGGGTGGACTCGTACAGTATAGTAAAGGTAGCTTTTGTATTTCAATTGTTAGAAATCAATTCTAATTGTAAACCGTTATGTTGTGTATCCAAGTCGATCGCATTTCATTTTAGGATAGATGGACAACAAGGTCTTCTTGCATTTTATATTCAGGTTATTTTTCTCGCACAGGGTTAATTTTTGGCAAATCCATTAGCGCAATCGTCCATTTTGAAACTTTGCACCAGTTATGAAACATTATCTTGATCTATTAACTCAAACAGTACTTTTTTTTTCCCCATGAAAGCGGTTAAAATGAGTCAGATTTCAGCCCAGGGGTGTGCATTTCTTCCACGGTGCTTTAAATAAAATTATAAGTGGGGATTGATAAGTCAGAATGGCTTCTGATAGCTGTTTCTGAATGTTTGTGTTCGTCACATTAGCCACTTTCACACATTAAAGCCAGTAAATTGCCATAAAATTACTAGACTTAAGCAAAATTGCTCTGTAATTAAAAAAAAATTTAAGATACAATTAACATATTGGCGCTGATAGCCTAGTAGTTAGTATGTTGACACACAGCATGTGTCAATATGTAGACCCTAGTTCGAGTCCCAGCTTGAGACTTTGCTGATTTTTTTGCCTCTCTATCTGCTTTCCTGTCTCCACTATAATATTCTATAAAAATACAAAAGTTAAAAACCTTATATAAAAATATACGATTTAGACATCATTACAAAATACTATTTTTCTAAGAAATCAACCATGGAAATTAGCATTAACATTGTGCAGTTTTCTTATTTCTTCTTCTTATTATTATTATTATTTATTTACCTGTCCATTTTGACAACTTTGATTGATGGGCATAATGTGTGCATAATAATGTATAAATGTTGTATAATAGTTGAAGGGATAGTTCACACACACAAAAAAAATACTCTCTATTGACTCTTCCTCAAATGGTTCCAAACCTTTACAAGTTTATTTCTTCTGTTGAACAACAAGGAAGATATTTTGAAGAAAGATGAAAATCTGTACCAATTCAAATTGATAGAAAACAACAATACTTTTAAAGTTAGTTTCATTTTTGCATGAACTATCCGTTTTAAGCCCAAATTATACTTTAAATTGTGTGTATATATATATATATATATATATATATATATATATATATATATATATATATATATATATATATATATATCGTATGGTGAGCTTTATTGCATCATTAGCTTAGTATACAGACACTTCACATATGAACAGCCTGATTTTTCTAACAATCAAACAATGTGTGATTGTATTCACCACTTTGTGAACGAGTGTCCATTTTTAATGGATAAATCTTTCTACACTTCATATGTCAGATGCATGTTTGTGCATGCTATCAAACGGAGTGTACTTTGAAAGGCTGTAGGTAAAGCATATGTTAAATTCAGTATAATTTGGGGTATTGCTATAAAACCACAGATACTGTAGTAACGAATAATAAATCACAGAGAAAATGAACTAAAGATGAGTGATACATTTTTGTACAGCATATTTTAAATCATTTAAAAAGCAGATAAGTGCACTGTAAAGTGTTTAGGCACAGGAAAACATGTTCAGCAACTAATGCTATGCTAAGATAATTTTTTGGATTTCCTTTTTTTAAGTTAAGGGGTTGTAAACAATATATTTGGGCTGAATTTAAACAAAAAAAAAAGATAAACATTGAATTGTTTGTTTAAATTCAAACCATACAAATTGTTTGCAACAATTTTGCAGAAATATATATTTTTTCAGTGTATATGGAAGGTAATTGGGGACAAAATTATTTTAAATTTGACAATGTAAACTATTTAATCGAATTTACAATTAGTTTACCTTAGAATGCAAACACGCAAAGAAAGTTTAAGTGTGTTTCATAACAATTGTACCTCAACATAATATGTCTGATGGTTGCATATGTACATGCAAGTATAGAATGCTCTTCATGAATAAACATGATGTTTGTATAGAGTAAAAATGAGATCATATTTCTTGAATCATCAGAAATGCAAAAATAGTCTAAAATACAGCAATTTAACTGGCTTTTGTGCTTTCTTAGAAAGCATGAGAGCTTACTTTAAACAGTTTAAACAGTAAAACACGTTTGGCAACAGTAATTCAATATGGAAGGCAATTTGGGACAAAATGTGTAAAATTTGACAATGTAAACATACAGTTTAATCACATTCAAGCATCAAAACTTTAAGTTTTCTTTGGAATGCAAAGACGCAAATAAAATTGAACTGTGTTGAGGTACAATTTTTATGAAACGATATAACCTCTGATGGTTGCATATGTAAGTATAGAATATCCTTTATGAATAAACCTGGCATCTGATGTTTGCATGCATTAAAAAATGGCTTTTGTTGCTCGTTCAATCTGCTTTTTACAAATTTAAGTGGATTGAACTTAAAACAATTAAGTTAACAATATATTTGTGTTGAAACAACATAAAGGAATTGTGTGGAAATCTAAAATACAGCAATTTACTGTGCTGCTGTGCTTGCTTAGATGGTGGCATGGTCAAACTGAGCATGATCAGAATTCACAGTCAAAAAGTTGGCACTGATTGCCTTTCATAATGCCACTTTTTGTTCACAATAACATTGTAGTTATCATTAACATTAACTTCTCATACCAGAAAATTGTCAGAATTAATTTTCTAAAGTAAAATATTTTCTAAAGAATCTATTTGCGCACAATCTTTAAACAACAATCTATCTGTAAATTATAAATAAACCTGATATTTTGTGTTTATGTATGGTAAAACATTATCGTTTCAAATGCATCCACTTATACATTGTTGGTGCATTATCATGATCAAACTCCATAATCCGATACTGTTCACACATACTGTAACAACAAACTCATAGTTTACATTCACTTTCAAATTATTACTATCTTTATTATTAAAAACATGTTGTTCACTCAATCCCTAAACAGCAATTTACAAGTGTGTGAAAGTGGCTAATTTTAAAATAGTGTGGCTTCTGAAACCAGAATCCATTATAAACCTGTGACCCAAACACAGAAAAGTGTTTACCGTGGAATGGCATTGTGGGTAAATTACTGAACGAACATGGCAGTATTGTTAAGTTTGACTTCGTCTTGTAAAAGTATGGGTTTGTGAGCAGGAAGTTAATATTTGGAAACTTAATGTGTTATCATTTAAACTCAATCTGACTGGTGGAGATAATGGCCTTATGAGGAAGAGTTGTAAAATATTCCCGGGTTTTAATTAAATCTGTTATAAGTCCAGTTTAAAATGAACATGTTCATTATCCAGTCTTGAATGTTCATCAAATAAATGCATGTCTCGGTAAACACATCTGTCATGTTATGTTTGAAATGAAGCTATTTGAATGTTCTGTTTTAGTATGAAATGGGTATTTACATCCAAACAAACTGCACAACAATATAGAGCTGATGACTTAATGTGTCACTGCAATCAAAGAAAAACACAGAGCAATACAGACCATATGATCATTGACTTTCTTTATGTATACTTTGTTTTTTTTTTACCATCCTTTTCTCTTTCTTTTTTCCTCCCCAAGCTCATTCTTATTTTATTTTATTTAACCTCTTGATCCTTCCCACCTTCCTTCTTCCCTGTTTGTTGTTCCTTTCCTTCCTTCCCCATTCTTTCTTTTGTTCCTTTCTGTTTCACTTTTAAACAGGGTCACACACTGGACGTAAAGTGCCATGCCCCGATTTTTAGAATTGAAATTTTCTATAAGGACGCGCACACCAGCATCACCATTCGCCACATCGTCGCCTTGGAATTATAAGGTTCTATCTGCGTTGTAATTGATTTTGAAATAATGAGCTTTAAGGTTTTTGTATTCCATATACAGCAAACAATATGTGTGTAACAATTCTCTTTTACACATTAACAATGACAGAGACCCTAAATGTAAATCATCAAAATTCTCTTAAATTTGAAAACTGGGGTAAATAAAACAGGGCAACTGCAGATAGAACCTTCTAGTTTTAAAAATTCATTTATAAGGGTTCATCTAGCAGATAGATAATTCAAGCAATACTTTTCAAGAAATACAATCAAAAATATATATGATTTGGTGTTGTAACAATATGCTGAGGCTTAGGAAAGTAAAATTATTGCTTTCTATAACTTGACTTTGATTTTGTGTTTCTGTCCCACTGTCAATGGAGCATTCCGGCTAAAAGACAAAGAAAGCTGTCCTAAAATGTAAACAACCTATAAAAGAACATCACATAATGTAAATACATTGTCATTCAATAATATGTCAATAACTCAATTTTGACAGAACCTTATAATTCTAAGGTGACGATATGTTTGTGATGCTTAGCAACATATAGATATAATCTAATGAAAAGATGAGGCATGCGCTGTGCAACCTGCTTTATTTTGTTCCGCTGTCCTACTTTATTTCCTTTCTCCCCTTTACTCCTCCTTTTCTATATTCCTGTTCATGTCCAGCCTGATCTCATGAGAAAACGTTTTTACGTTGTCAATTTAGTGGCAAATTCGTATGAATTCAGTTCAGTCTTACAAAAATGTATGATTTAAAAAAAAAAGGCGTGGCACCAAAACCTGCCCCTAAACCAGGGGTGGGCAAACTCTGTCCTGGAGGGCCGGTGTCCTGCACAGTTTAGCTCCAACCCTAATCAAACACACCTGCTTATAGATTTCTTGTGATCTTAAAGACACTGATTAGCATGTTCAGCTGTGTTTGACTAGTGTTGGAACAAAACTCTGCAGGGACACCGGCCCTCGAGGATCAAGTTTGCCCATCCCTGCCCTAAACCCTACCGTCATTGGGGGATGAGCAAATTGTATGAATGATATTGTACAAATTCATATGAATTAGCCACTGATTTAAAGTTATGAATTGCTATGAGATTAGTGTCATGTCTCTTTCACTTACTCTATTCCTCCCATTTCATCTACAAAATCCTTCCTTCCTTTTTTTGTCCTGTATGTTTCTTGTTTCCTTTACATCCTTTTCATACCATTTACCTTTACTCTTTTCCTTCATTTTTCTCTTTTGAATGGATCATTTCTCTTTTCTTACATCGTTATTGATTTTTTTTCAGTCTTTCCATTCTCTCAGCGGTTTCATATTCATCTTTTTTATGCCCATTTCTCTTCCTTTCCTTACTTATTTCCTCCTTCCTTCATGTGTTCTTTTTTCTTCCCATACTTTTATTCTTGCTACGGTTTCCTTTCTTCTTTTTAAATGTCCTCCTATCTGCCTTCCCTTCATTTATTCCCTTCCGTCTTTCTATTCTTTCTGCTGTTTTCTTTTCACCTTTTTATTTTCTTTGTTTTTTCCTCTTTCCTTTAAATTTTTCTCCTTTTTTCCTTCCATGTTCTCATTTTTTAGTGTTCAGTTATTCTTCCATACTTTGCGGTTTCATTTCTACCCTTTTTTTGTTATCTCTGTTAATCTTTCTCTCCTTACCCGTTTTCTCCTCTTTCCTTTTAAATTTCCTCCTTCCTTCTTATGTTTTCTGTCTTCTTATTTCTTCCCATGCTTCCATTCTTTCTGCTGTTTCCTTTCCTCCTAAATGTCCTCCTATTTTCTTTTATTTTTCCTCCCATCTTTCTACTCATTGCTGTTTCCTTCCCATCCTTTTTTATTCTCTATTTACTCTTTTCCTTTTAAATGTCCTCCTTCCTTCATTAATTTTTTTCCACCAGCCTTTCCATTCCATCCCTTTTTATTAACTCTGTTTACCTTTTTCCTTTCTCTTTTCCTTCTCTTTCCTTTTAAATTTCCTCCTTTCTCCCTACTCATCCATCCTTCAGTTTTCCATAATCCTACACTTTTTTTCCAACCTTTTCCCGTTTTTTCTTTTTCTTCTTCGTTTTTTGGGGGCTTCCTTCCATATCTTTATTTTCCTGCCATTTATTTGTTCTAAGGTTATTCAGTGTCAGAGATCACAGTAGCGCAGTAACGCGTCTCTTGAAGTGTGGTTGAATAACGGGTTGTTTTTTGTAATCATGAATTGACAGCGTGTGCTAGATAATGTGACGAGTCTAACGGTGATGTTCAACTCAATCTTTACGGTTTCAGTTTGACTCGGATGTTATTTTTAAGCCTCTATCTGTGCTGTCAGTGAGCCATTCTGTGGAGAGTTTCAGATGGAGACCGTGGTTCTTCACGCAGTGCTTTTTAACCATTTTCACACCTCCCGCTCCAGGCTGTTATTTAAATCAAACTATTCAACAAATGCAAGATAAGATGAGAAAAAAAAAAACATTTGAAAACGTTTAAATGAAAATTAAAGATTTCAACAGCACTATGAATTGCTGTTAGCACCCGACATTTTAACGGTACTGTGTATGTAATATAAATATCTGTATGTGACTGAAAATAAACTCCTTTGACCTTGAAATTAATTGTCATCTTTTCTTGAGTTTGCATGCCTTATAATTGTGCTACAGAGTCTATCTTCAAGTGCGGTGATAAATTTGTTTAGATTCCATACACAGTGTATATGTATATTCAGCTATTGAAAAAAATAGCAAAATGATTCATTCATTCATTTTCCTTTAGCTTAGTCTCTTTCAAAGGTCACCACTGCGGTATGAACCGCCAACTATTCCAGCATGCGTTTTACACAGCAGATGCCCTTCCAGCTGCAACCCATATAGGAAGCACCCATACACTCTCATTCACACACATACACTACGGACAATTTAGCCTACCCAATTCACCTGTAAAGCATGTTTTTGGACTTGTAGGGGAAAACAGAGCACCTCACGGCAACATGGGGAGAACATGCAAACTTCACACAAAAATGCCAGATGACCCAGCCCAGGCTTGAACCAGCGACTTTCTTGCTGTAAGGTGACAACGCTACCCACTGCACCACCACACCTCCTAATTTGTCACATTATTAACTAAAAAGTAGTGCAAATATCAAATTAAATCCACCCACTAGGTGGCAGTAGGACTCTGTCTTACTTAATTTAAATGGAGAAACTGAACAAAACATTAATACATCAGTAAATATGAAGTGATGAAACTGATTGCATTTATAGATTACTTACCAGGTATATGTGAAGATTTCATAATGAGTTTTACTCATGCTGGAACATTTAGTTATAATAAATAATATAAATCTATATTCATAGCAGTATCAAAGTAAAATAAATTAATTATTAATTAAAAAAAACTTAATTAAATAAAACTAATTGATAAGTGAAAAGGTTGCAAACATATTTTTCTTGATAAACAACACCTTATTTCGATTCTTAATAATTTACACAATCATTTTCAAACTCAGCAGTTCAGCATTGAAAGAGAAACATTAAGACACATGCCCAATACTGTAATATTGTTAAATCAGAATGTGCAATGTTAATATTTTCAGTTGTACATTATCCAGAAAAGTCTCCCGTTCATTCAAAGGTAAAACCCTGTCCTGATGTTTTATCTTACCCATCAGATTATGCTACCAAACACTGTATTCAAATTATTCTGATGTTGGGGTTAGGGATTAAAGAGGTTAGGGCGATATTACAGCTTCAAATCACACTACTTCACAGTAAAATTAACACTGGTAGCAAAATTTTAAAGGTTAGGCCTAGGCGTTGCTAGATATAAAGCTTTGGGCACAGCACCCCTCCAAAATAAAATAAATCAATTAATTCTAAATCAATTAATTAAAAATGATAAATAAATGAGTACTATTTTTATTATACAATTATTGTTTTTAAATAAATAACAGAAATTATTCCTAAATGCAACTGGAAAACAATCTAAAGACAAAACTGGAATGATGCTAAGATAATTTAAGATTTTTTTTTTTGCATGAATATTAATTTTATAAGAATAAACTCTATAGAAAATTCAATAGAGAACAAAAAAGATGTTTTATAGAATTATCTGTTTTGTGTGGTTTTACCCAACTCAAGGCCGAGAATTTGGTTTATTAAGTCTAACCTCCCTGACTTCATCCCTCCTTTCTGCTTCATACCAAAAAATCTATCAGGACAGGAGCCATGCAGTAAAAGTAAGATAACCATCATATTATTTAAACTTTGTTTTGTCGACTTGCAAAGCTCAACGCATTAGCGGCGTGGCTATTTTTTCAGTGTGCAAGTTCAAAACCGGATCGGGAGGAGAGCAGAGCAGCGCGTCAGCGTCAAGCAGAAGCGGTGTGTGTGAGGTGCGCTGGAGGTACATAGGAGGCTATGTTTTTTTTTTCTGCGCACATGCTCAGTTTGCTTTTTGACAACCGTAAACTGCATTGCTTTCATCAGTGTTGGTTTGGTTGCACATAGAGATTAACGTCTTTATTCTGGGATTTCCACTCTTAATAAATACACCTACATATACACTGTAAAAAATTTGACCTTAAATTCACAGTAAATTACTGGCTAATAATTGCATTACTTTCACAGTAAATTACTGTATGTAAATTCACAGTAAATTATTGTGAGGTAGTTCACAGTAATTTACTGTGGTTTTGTCACATTAAATTATTGTGAAATTACAACCATATATTGTAACTTTACAGTAGATAATAAAGTCTGTTACTGTGATTTCACAGTATTATCTTGTAGAATTAACTATATTTTACTGTGAATTTGCAAAACGATTACTGTGATTTAGCAGTAGGTTGCAGTTTAAATACCTGATTTAACTGTACAGTTACAATTATATCCCGGATTACTGTAATTTAACAGTTTGGTGCTGTAAAATTTCAAAGCAATTTTAGGTCACACAAAAATGAAAATTCTATCTTGATTTACTCACCCTCAGGTTGTTCCAGCTCTGTTAAAAATGTTTTTTTGTTAAACACAGGAATAAAAATATCAAATAATCCTCTTTGTGTCCAAACAACCTGAGGATGCGTAAATGACGACCGAATCTTCATTTTTGGGTGATCTGAGAAGACTCTAAAATCAAAATAAAAACAAACACACATACATTTTACAGATTTATTTAACAGCTTAATGACATCTGTGTAAACATTTCAGAAAACTTTCAAAAGGTGAAGGTGAAGCCTCAAAAAATACTATAAGAACATATTCATAAAAAAATCTGACATCATATGTAGCATACATATAAAAAGCAGTGCTTCAGAGTGCGCTCTCTCTGTCTCTCATTATATATATATATATATATATATATATATATATATATATACACATGAGAGAGAGAGACAAAACTTCTTGCTAAATTAGGCAGTCGTCTATTCAAGGTCAATCATTTTCCTGATAATTTTACACACTTGCTGGTTGATGTGTCTTCTCTGCTTCTTTGACTTCGTCTGTCTCCCATCTCCAAACTGGTGCCCAAAAAGCACCTATAAGCAAAAGGGCAGACAAACAGTTAGCTTCATACAACACTACTGGGACACTACTGCTGCACTACAGAGCAAAATTTCTGTCAGCTCAGTTTGAACATGCTGACAATACTGTAGCTCAGTCAAACTGCAATTATTTAAACAAAAACATCTGAAAAGCATTTCCATCACAAACACACAATCAAGAACAGTTCAACAACAAATAGTGGTTTTAATGACCTAGGCAGAGCATTTTAAAACAGTTGATTTGATTTACATCTTCTGTTTACAGACTATAATCTAATGCTGGGTTCACACTTATTGCAAAGTTAACACATGCATCACAGCACTTGCTCTTGAATACTAGCAGGATGTTTCTTGCATCAAGCTAATTTTTTATGATTTAAATATTAGGAAAATTTTGCAAAAAAAAACTTGATTGAAGTGATACAGCACTTGTGTTGTATTCATTTCAATCAAGTTTTTTGCAAATATTCCAAATATTTTTCAACGTTTTTTGAGTTTCACTTAATTTGTGCTGCCCAGTAAAAATTTCCCACTATTTATGCATTTGCAATGACTTGCATGTAATCCACTCACCTGAATAGGTAACTTCACATATGGTATAAGAGCCCCATCCTTTTAAAGACAGCTTTCCCTCTGGTCTCCAGCACAGACAAACAATTTGTGTCTGCAACACGGCCCTTTATAACAAGGGGACAAGGGGAGTCATGACTTGTGCTCCTATACATTCCTTGTTTAACCCCCCCTAAAACAAGCCCTCAGTTACAATATTTATTGTAGACATTACCTTAAATTCCAGAGTGCAAAAGGCAACTTCAGCATACTTCAGTTTCAGACCAGATTCAAAGTCAGTTGTGAAATCCAGGTGAGGTCCCATGACCACTCGACCCTCCAAGGAATAAGACTAAAAGGGGGAAAGAAGGATTAAATTAGAGGTGTTTGTGAATAATTAAATTTGTTTGTAGAAAAAAAGTTGACATTCCATGCTCTGCCTATTAAAAACCAAGCAAACAAACACACATGCCCAGTAAAATTGCTAATAAAAATAAAAACTATAGTTTAAAAAATCTTTGTCTAATATTTACTACTACTGGAGGTACTGGTGGAACTTCTGGAAGAAGAAAAAGAGTTTGTACAAGAAACTGCTCACAACAAATCTGTGAAAAACCTGACATTTAAATATCTAATAAAAATGAGGAAGGCATCAACATTACCTTTAATAATCAAGCAAGGGTTGATTGGTAGCATCAGTGTTTCAACATCAGTGGCTGTAAAAAAATTTGAATATAATAAGAGTAGAATAAGACTCAACCTAACACACGCACGCACACACTCTATATATATATATATATATATATATATATATATATATATATATATATATATATATATATATATATATATAGGTTTAGATTGTGATAATGAATTTAGGTTATATTTGTGTGCTCAGAATTTACTCACCTCACACTTTAGCTATTATCAGGTACACCTGAACACCAAAAAATAAAATCTACAGTTAGTGACAATATACAATTAAGTTAGTTCTCATTAGTAAATGTTAGCACTGCATTAACACCAGTGAGAAATATACAATATGTACTGTGTTAGTGTTAGTTTAAAAGAATACAACTGAATTGTATTATAAGCCTCATTTAATAAAACAGTTAAGACTTGTTTCATAATGAGATTAGTTTATTTAACTAACTTAACGTTACAGTGAACAAAATTAACATACATGATGGTCACTAACAGTTAACCGTAACGTTAACTTAAGTGAAGGTCAGAGCTTACCTTAACGTTATAGTCGTTTCACCTTTACTTCAGTCTTGTACTGAAACAGAAAATGCAGTTAACAAGAAGTTAATTAAAGAAAATTCCCTTTCTTTTTTCAGGAACTAACTTTAACGTTATGCTAATACCTCAGAAAACACTACAATCACCATCTGGCGTCGTTAATTTCTTGCTTTAAAAAAAGGCGCGCTTAAACCCTGTCCGTGCGAGTACAACTAAAGTACTCGGTAAATTCCTGTTAAATGACATGCACTATACAGAAATACACATACAACAATCATTTAACGGACAAAAGTCATATTTTAACACTTACTGAGGATGAATCCGTTGGGTGAAGAGACGACGGCGTTGTCTGTGGTGATGGCGCTTGTTTGCGGTCGAGTCGAGTCAGTTCTGTTCAATGAATCGGCTCCTTTAAGTGAACAGTAAAGAGTCGAATTCGGCTCCTTTAAGTGAACAGTAAAGAGTCGAATTCGCCTGAAAACGATTCCGTTTTGTATAATATTGTAAGACGCAAACATATAATTCATTAATATTTCATCATATTGCTTGGTTCGTGTACTGCTTGTACACGAATTGCTTGTTGATCTGTTGATCACTTCGAGCTCATGAACACGTCTGATAAAATATCTGAATCTGATTCAATGTCACACGAGTCCTGAACCGAAGCAGTGCAAGAGTAATATATTGATTGAAATATAAAGTTAATTATTTTCTTAGCCATTCAAAATATTACATATCTCTGACTTTAACAATAAGAATAAAGTTCGTTTGGAGTGTATTGAGAATTATTATTTTTTCCTCCCAGGATTCATTTCGCACCAAGCTGCATCAAGCTGTAATGGTGGATGAGAAGGCACATAATATTATAAATATTGCTTGTAATATGTAATGAAATAAAGTTTTAACACTTTTTCATGCGAGAATGTAGTTCTTCAAAACTAAAATCTGTGGATTGTTAGTAAAGATTGTGTGTAATTTTAAGTGTGTTTTGCCGGTAGCGGAGATCTATGACCTCCAGGCGGTAACGGCGCTCTTTACTCATGTATCCGCCGAGAGGCGCCTGTCTTCAGGCTAGACATTGGGACAATTGCCCCGTCTTCGATGGCTCTATATGCGTCCGAAAATGAAGTTTTAACTGTTTTTCATGCTAGAATGTAGTTGTTTAAAACTCTAATCTGTGGTTTATTTATATAGATAAAAAAATAATAATTTATATATATATATATATATTTAATTCTGAGATTAGTGACCTCCAGGCGATGACAGGTGCCCAATACTCATGAAACCGTCTAAAGCAGACATTTACCCTGACATTGAAATAATTGTTGGCTGTTTAACAGTCTTTGGTTTCATTAATTAATTACTTTTTATTCCAGTTTATTATGTTTTGGCTAAGCACACAGTTATGTTCATTAAATATTATTTCCTATTCTATGTTAACTGTATAAAATTAAATAAAGGTACAGTACAATCAAAAAGATGTTGGTAACCAAATCGTTTTGGGGGCTATAACATTCTGTTATTATCTGTTAAAAGTTCATTTGTATTAATTTCTACGTTGAGTTTAAAAAAGGTTTGAATTTCTATAACTAACGTGCAAAAAATATAGCCCTTTTCACAGTAATTTGCTGTAATCATGCTACCTGCCGTAATTTCACAATAAAATTATGAATACAACATATTACTGTGAATTTTTCAGTTAAATACTGTGAAGGGATACTAATGTAATTTACTGTGAAAAATTACAGTAACTTGTTGTGAAAACCTGGAAATTTTTTACAGTGTAAGTAATCTTAAAGCATTTACTGGGGCACGTGCCCCAGTAAGTGGAGTCTAGCGACGCCTCTGGAGGTAGGACCATCTCACAAGGTAGGACAATTTGACAGAACACCCGAACTAAAAATACACTGCATTGCCGAAATAGGAAATTAAAATTAGCCTACGTCATTATGAAAAGGGTCTACTGGGCTGAGGACAAGGTCAATGACAGGGTTTGTACATTTGTAAAGCGTTTTTAATAAAGAAAAGAAAATCTGAGAAAAAAAAAATTAATGACATATTCCTTTACAGAACAACTTACAGAAATCAACCATTTAGAAATTTCGGGGATAAAATATAGGATTTATTCACTGCATTTAGGCCTATGTTTTTATTTCAGGGACAATGTAAGTTTCTGGTAGAATTTCTCTTTTACCACACAATATCAAACTTTTAACTTCGGAACTGTAAATAAGTTTGCCCTAACCCTATTTTAATTTGATATTTGCAAGAAGTGTTAATAATTATGAAGAAATCTCACCTGTGGTCCACAATCCACTTCTCTAAAGTCAGCATTAATGTTAGGATTTGATAACATTAATTGCTTGCTCTGTGTGATTCCGACATTTCAAAAATTCTTACTAAAATTATTATTATAATAAAGTTCTGTAAATCAACATATTTTTATTTGTTGTTTGCAAGAAGTGTTAACAAATATGCAGGGAAACGGTGTTTTATATTATTCATTGAAAATAATAAAGAAATCACGCCTGTGGTAAACACTCCAGTTCTCTGAAGTCAGCACTAAAAGTTAGAGTTTGTTAATATTAATCACTTGCTCTGTGTGATTCCGACATTTCAAGAAGGTCAAATTATCCTCTTCATCACATCAGATCACCCATGGAGTTTCAGAATAATTCTCAAGCTTTTTTCTAAGTAATTGATTATACAGTTCCTACACCAGCTGACCTGAAAAATGGCATGTGCTGTCTGGCCTGAAGTAATGAGCATAGTCGAGATTTTTCTGTGAAAGACCATAATTAGGTTTCAAAAAAGGGTAACGTTACGTGTGAAAACATTGAACTAGTTTCCCGATTACTTATTAGACGCACATGTGTGAGAAACCTAGCCAAAAGCTCCAACCACAAAAGACCTTACCTGAGTGAGCTTCACAGGAGCATTTCTTCGATTATGTTTGTTGATTGTAGCCCAATCTGCTTGATTTGTTGTGTTTTTAACAGCTGTCGTTGATAACATTTATACAAGCTGACATAATGATTTGAACCCTGTGAGAGTTTATACTAACCGTCAGTTTCTCCCTTGTTTTTCTTCAGTTGCCGTCGTCAGCACTGAAAGGCACATACAAGTGTGTATTTCCGTGGTTTGTGACACATTTCACCTCATCTCACATTCGCTATTGTCCTAATCTGATGCTGACGCGGTTTTAGGTTCATTAGTTTCGTTAATTAAGGAGAACAGCTGATGAAGGTTAAAGAACAAAACAGTGTTAGGTTTTCCAAAGAAATTTTTAGCAAATTATTTAAATACAGAAGAGTATTTTCATGATTTCATGAAGTAGCTTCACTTCGTATGATGAGAAAGTTTATTTCTAAATGAATGAATGTTTGTTAAGAATATGAAAATAGTGGTGAGAAAGTTTGGGGTTTACAATTCAAAGCAAAAAGGAAGAGCTTTTTCTGTTAATCTTTATTATTATTATTATTATTATTATTATTATTTATTTTTTTTAGAATATATAATATGTCTTTAGAGTGGAAAAATAGTTCTTTACAATATTCCACTGAGGAAAAACGGTTATTTTTAATAATAATAATAATAATAATAATAATAATAATAATAATAATAATAATAAAATTGGAAATCTATGGCATCACTGTGAATTTTTTCCCTATTCACCTGTTTTTAAGTGTGTAAAAGATGTTAAATTAGAATATGCCTGCGTTGGCATATTGCTACTATGTGTGGTAAAACATGGCTTATGTTGCACGCTGTATAATTTACAATGTAGAATGTTAACAATTTTTCTAGCATTGAATGTTGCTTGTATGTTTCTAACATGTTTTACCACACATGACTGTTCAACCCATGCAGGATCAAACACTATGTCCTTCGGATTCATTCATTCTTTCATTCATTCATTCATTCATTTTTTTAAGCTCAGTGCCTTTATTAATCTGGGGTCGCCACAGCAGTGTGAACCGCCAACTTATCCAGCACATGTACACAGCACATGCCCTTCCAGCTGCAACTCATCACTGGAAATAATCCATACACTCTTTCACACTCAAATAGGCAATTTAGCTTACCCAATTTCCCTGTACAGCATGTCTTTGAACTTGTGGGGGAAACCGGAGCACCTGAAGGAAACCCATGCGAACACGGGGAGAACATGCAAACTCCACACAGAAATGCCAACTCTCCCAGCCGAGGCTCGAACCAGTGACCTTCTCGCTGTGAGGCGATAGCACTACCTACTGCGCCACCTCGCTGCCCTGTTGTCCTTAGTATGTTAACAATTTTTCGCATTAACTGACATTTCGTTAGCATGGATTACCATGTTACTATTATGTTTCTAAGATGTTTTACCACATATGTTGTATGAAATACCATGTCCTTAGTATGTTTACCATTTCTTTAGGATTAATTTGCATTTTCTTAGCATAGATTAGCACGTTGCTACTATGTGTCTAACATGTACCACACAACATGTTTTCACATATTGTATGAATGTTCATAGTATGTTTACTATTTTTCTAGCATTAACTGACTTTATGTTAGCATGGATTAGCATGTTGCTATTATGTTTCTAACATGTTTTACCACATATGTTGTATGAAATACCATGTCCTTAGTAGGTTTACTATTTTTCTAGCACTAATTGACATTTTGTTAGCATAGTTTAGCATGGTGCTACTATGTTTCTTACATGTTTTAACACACATGACTAATATTTTCACATGTCGCATGAAACACTATGAAATCTTACTATGTTTATTATTTTTCTAGCATTAATTGATATTTTGTTAGCTTGAATTAGCATGTTGCTACTATGTTTCTACATGTTTTACCACACACGGCTAATGTTTTCACGTTTTATGAATTACCTTGTCCTCAGTTGTTTACAATCTTTCTAACATTAACTGACATTTGGTTAGCATAGATTATCATGTTGCTACTGTGTTTCTAACATGTTTTATGAAGCGTAAATGAACTCATTTGCATGTTTATAACAAATTAACATGTTTTTTATAGTATGCTTTGCTGTTGAAGTAAAGTTTTAAGATAACCAGAGCCTGGAAGTTTTTCGAAATGTATTCTGTGCATGTAACATTTCTGATTTAAATGCAGCACACTTCAATGGGTTAATGGTAGATCTGAGTAGCTATCAGGACCTCCAAACAGTTCTTATTTCCATTTGACTAAACTCTCTGTTTCACACACACACTCTCACATTTATCATCTCAATAGCTCTATACAGTGAACCTCCGTTTCATTTGGTTTAGTTCTATAAAATGGAATCAAAACCTCTATTATCTGTGCTTCTGTCCGGCTTCCAGAGGTTTGTATTCTTCACATCAATCCTGGCGTGAAAATATTCCTGGATGGCTTGTTTCTGTCATCAGCAGCTCAGAATGGAATTTGTGGGCTGCGTTTACTTTGTCCGGCTGCTTTAAGCCTATTATCCAGTGCGGAGTGGGGACGGAGAGCACAGGAACCTCATGGGCCTGACGGTCAAATACACTGAGGCAATCTTTAGATTAAAAAGCACCATTATACTGGCTGAACATGTGCATTCCCAGAGTGCAACAGGGTGGCATTAGATGTCTAGAGAGGAGTTTAAAACGACCGTTCACCCAAAAATGAAAATGAGCTCACTCTTGAGTAGTTCCAAAAGCAATAGAAGTGCTTAACATAAAGAAGATACTTTGAAGAATGTCAGAACACTTGTAGCCACTTATATCTATCCATACACCACTTTATATTGAGATACTCTTGTGTTTTTTAATAACATTTTGAATGTGTTGTTATAATTTCTAGCAAATGTGTATCATTCTGTATGTTTTATGTCACATATTTGAAGATTCATACTGTAACCGAACATTTCAATACCAATCACTAAGGCACACTGGCATTATTTTTTCCTGGATGATTTCCAACAATAGTTTAGGAGGATGTTATACTAATTTATAAAGTTCATTTTGTGCCTGTAAATATCAGACCACCCACAGATTGCATCTGCATTCCAACCCGCTGGTTAACACAATAAACACACGACAACTTAATATGAGGTCACATAATTTAATTTCATTGCATTTCACCGAATGCATCAAGGCTACAGTAGAAGCATGGAGAGCTGAGACAAAGCCAAAGAGCCCAAACACACAGACAGCAAGATCCATGGTCAAAGCTTCAGTCTTCATGTGAACAGATGCTGCTCTCGTCCAGCAAACCACAAACACAAGTATTTACACGCCTCCTGCTCTGCTTGCTTTTGGTCTTGTGGGAAATGCAGTGGCAATAAAAAACAACGTTCTTCATCAGTATTTAATTATTTTTTTAGTGAAATAAAATCAGAATTACATTTATGTAAGATGCTAATGCTGGGTTTACAGCAGACACCAAGCACTCGCTCTAATTTACTTACGTTTTCTTTGCTTTGTCCCGTGCAAATGTTTTGTTATGGAGTTGAATTTTTTTGTAAAAAATGTTTGTAATCTACAGTTGCAAACACTTACATTCACATATTATTTTGTCACAAATGTTTAGTTAGAGTTCGATTTTTTGAACTCGCGCATGAAGACATGATTGAGGCGAATTGTGTGCGTTCACTGCACACGTGTGATGTCTAGCAGAAATTTTTTTCAGAAAATGTTTTTTGTGTTTTGCATTGACTCTGTATGTAATCTACTTTTGCAAATACGTACATTCCCTTTTTTTATTTCGCACAAATGTTTCACTAGAGTTGAATTTTTTGAACTCGTGCAAAAAACCACAATTGAAATGAATTATGTGGCTTCACGGCAAGCGTGTCTCTGTATGTAATTACTCGTGCAGACACTTACATTCACATTCGGCGTAAACCCAGCATTAGACTTTTAATATAAGACTATCTGTAGGATTTTTAAAAATTTATTTACGACTTAAAAAACAGTTGTGAAACTGCAAGAAATCGCCTCAGACATTTTACCTGCCTATCCAGCCCGATCTCACGAGGAAACGCAACTATTTTATGTTTTGTCAGTTTAGAGGCTAATTCGTACGAATTCGTACAAGTTCAGTCGTACGAAAATATAGGATTTTAAAAAGGAGGCGTGGCACCAAACCTCACCACTAAATACAACCGTCATTGGGGGATGAGCAAATTATACTAAATTGCATGGATGAGATCCTACAAATTTATATGAAATAGCCACTGAATCAAAAAGTTACGAATTGCTGTAAGGTTGTGTTGGCTATCCTAGTTTACTTCTCGGTATTTTAACTTTATTTCTTGCAATTGTGTTTTTATCTTGTGATTTAAAATCATCAATTATAAATAAATGTATGTTCCAGGGTTTAACGCTAAGGATGTTTTTCTACTGGTCCGATTGGACAGTGGTTCCGATTTTTGCTTGCCCTGCCAAAATTTTCACTTTAAAAAATATAAAAAAAAGCAATAAATAGTTATTTCTTAGCCACATATTTAAAATAATGTGTCAAAAATAATGTCTGTGAATCTAAAAATGTAATATTAAAAAAAGTTAAAATATTTAGCAGTAAATATAGCAATATGGAAGATGTGCAGGTATTTTAATATTGCAAAACAAAAGGTGGCTTACTTGAAAGTGACAGCAAACTATTCAAAACATCCCTTCTTTTTTTCGTTGTTGTACCCATGTGAACGTGTTTCCACAACGTTAGAAACAGACGTTTTCTTTTAGCCTCATAATTTGATGTTGCAGTCATTTTGCCGTCTCTTCGCTGTACTGGTTTTTACCAGGTTATGGAAAAAATAACGTGCTCACAACATCCAATCAGATCAGAGGAAACGAAAAGCAATATTGTGTTCACGAATTCACAGAGAAGGTATTATTTAAAGGCTTAAAAGCACAAACTTTCTCGATTTTAAGACTGTATTTGCACACAATTGACAAATAGTCACAGGCTAATTAAAATTTAGTGACAAGGCAGCACTGGCACAGTCGGTCAAGTAACGACTCTGTCTACTGTACCAAGCGTCTCTCACGCTGGCCCCGGGCCATCCCTATTGTTGAGCCCTGCGTTCGACATGTTTTGAAAATGTGTTTTTATCTCTCGATTCTGGGGGGAAAAAAGACAGAACTGGGATAATATGTCAGATTAAATTTAGCAGTTTTGAGTTCACAACTTGGAATTAAGTGTTGACATTTATGCTGTTGAAGATTAATCCCAACTAATCACATACAAAATAAAAGCTTAAGTTTACATAATTTTGGTGTACTCTGTATATATAAATACATCCCTGTATGTATGTACTGTATAAACATATATGTTTTTTTATATACAAAATATTTATATATAACTTTAAATTATTTTTAAATATAAAATGTAATATTTTTAAAGTATGTACATGTGTATGTGTGTGCATATATATATATATATATATATATATATATATATATATATATATATATATATATATATATATATATATATATATATATATATATTCATACATACATACACTGTTCAGCATTAATAAGTACACCCCTCAAAAATCTATCTTTTAAATACTTTTAATAGGAAGCTAAGCAATATTATATTTGTGTATATACATAAGATTAGTCAGTACTGAAACCAAATGTGGAGCTTATCTAACAAAATAACTTACAACAACAGTTCAAAAACTAGTACATCCAAATTTAAATATAAGAGAAAAATATTAAAAACAAATTTTTAAAAAAAGAGGAAAAATCAAGAGAAGCAAAAAAATATATAAAACAAAATATTTGTTGGAATTTTGTAGGTTTAATTTTTTTTTTTTGCAATATTTTGCTTGTATTTATTTTGTATTATATTTCAATTTCTGAATATGTTTGGTGACTAAAATAATATTTTAATAAATTTATCTGTTTAATAAATATGTTTTGTTTAAATGAACCAAAATACATTAAGAAATGGATAAAAAATATAAAATGTTATTTCAAAATGGGGTGTGCTCAATTATGCTGAGCACTGTATATATTTATATATGTATATATATATATATATATATATATATACACATACACACACTTTTATTTTGTATGCAATTAGTCACGATTAAATTACATTTAAACTATTAACATTTTGTTCAGAATTCACTTTATATGATGTAATTTAGATTGGTGAGTTTTGGTCATTATGCCTTTATTATTCAAGCTTAGAATTAAAAATTGCCCGACCATAACGAATGACAAAATCAGAATTGAACGTTTCAATTCGTAAACTCAAAATTGTGAGAATTTTTTTTTTTCGCAATTGAGACTTTTCTTCGAAACTTTGACACTTTTACTATTCTAAGTTTGTGTTTCACAATTCTGACTTAGCAAATTGTTTAAAACTTTACCCAACATAAAAGCCTTTTTTCTTAGAGTTGTGATGTTTACAGTCAATTATGCAAGTTTACGACGTGCAATTGTGAGATATAAACCTGCAATTCAGAGAAAAGTCTGAAATGTATTTAATAATTACCATTTTAAGGCGATACGCTTCCATAAAATCTGTTACAGTGAAGTTAAAAGACATCATATTTGTATACTGATGAATATTTCCCATGATAACTTACGCAAAACAAAACCGATCAGACAGAACGATATTCCAACGTTGGCCACATTTCATACTTCGTCGTACCATACCAGAAAACAGCATAGCAACTCATAACGCTTTAAGTGCAAGGAAAAGCCTTGATATAAAACCTATATGTAACACATGAATTCTCCGCTTTAAATATCAGTACGTACATTGAACATGAATTAGCATTTATACAGACATCATGGAATTTTCGCATTTTTTTATGTACACGAGAACAAATGCGACAGCTCAAGGACACATTTGGTTAGATCACAAGAAGAAATACGAGTGACATTCGTGTTCCTGACGTCCTTCGAGAATTTGCCATCATCTAATGGTTCATTTTAACGCTCTCCTCACCTCATCATCCATCGTCTCTCTTCATAAACGGGTTCAATCCAAAAACTGGTCCACATTCAGCTGACAATTTGGCTCAATGGGCTTCACTCAGCTGTGTGGCACCAAACATGCCATGCTGAGGAGAGGCTGAAGCTTAATAAAGTGTCCTGTTCAAATATGACCAATATTATTTAACAAGATAACTTTAAAAACAGGCCTCACTGAATCCAGATGGTGTTTGCTCGATCAGGTCGTCGTGGGTCTGCGGTCAGGTCTCCGAAGGTGGAGAAGAACTGCTCCATCTCTTTCTGCAACATCTCGTTTCTCTTCTCCGCGTCATCTTTGGCTCGCTCGGCGTTCCTCAGCTTGATTTCCACCATGGTGTATTTCTTCTTCTCCTGGTCCAGCTCTTCGTGCAGATTCGCCATCACCGCCTCCAGCTCCAGATTGCGATGTTCAAGACTACAGTGAAGATGAGAAGAGTGGGTCAATCTGTTGGAGTGGTTACAATGTTTACTTTCATGGACACCAGAGTCAAGAAACTTCCATGGACTTTTTCAAACACCACTAATTTTAAATCAAACACCTTTGTAATTCATACAGGAGCATATGTAGCACCTTGACTATCCTTCCTACCCTGCAGACACACAACATCATAAGTTAGATATTAAGTTAGATTTAGGTCACCAGCGTCTAAGGACCAACTTATTTTGACATCCAATAATGAAGTAAAATAACAGTAATGTTTTGTTGATTTTAAATTGTGATGGAAAGTCAAAAAAAACAACAACATATTGACATCAAATACTGACACTTATTCGCCAGGTATGGCAGGTATGGTCTGATAGGCGTCATATTGGTAACGTCCACATAACGTCAAGCTGTAACATCATTAGACGTTGATATTTTGTTGTTTTTAGGTTGGTTGGAAAGTAACCAAAATGCAAAGTCTGTCCGACATTAACCTCACGTTAAGTTCTGACGTTAACCCAGCTTCCATTTCCAAAGAAAATGCAATGTCCTACGACGTTGGGGTGTCAATGTCAATCTGACGTCATGTTGACATCCTGTGCCTGTTGGGTATACTTAACATTTCACTTACTCCTAATATTCACTTGTTATATATTTAAAATTGACCATTTTATACAGTCATGTACAAAGAACTTTAATAAAATTAGTTGAATTCAACACTTGGAATAAAGTTGTTTTGTGTCAAGTGAGCTTTGTATGATTAAAGTTGAGCCACTGAAGTCACATGGATTGCTTTGACAATATTTTTGGTTCCTTTTTTACTTTGAATGGTCTCTGGGCCATTTCTGTGTATGGAGGATGAGGGAGCTCTCTGATTTCATCTAAAATATGCTCATTTATGTCCTGACGATAAACCAAGGTCTCAAGTGATTGGAACAACATTACTGTGAGTAATAAATTACACAATTTTAATTTTTGTGTAAACTAATCCCTCATTTTTTAAAGAATAATTTTATTTAGTAACTTTTTTTAATGTTTTACAAATTTAAATTTTTTTTTGGTGATACTGTCATGACTGTTTGTCCACAAGATGCCACTGTAGTTCGCCAGCTACTCCCAGCAAACTACAGTGGCTTAAGAACTACATTTCCATACATCCATTCGCGCATACACCCAGTCTTTCATATACACTGATTGCAATCACAGCTGTCTCTGTTTCTCCATTGATTACCTGGACTATATATACAACCATTCATCCCCTGTTTGTTAGTTGGTCATTGTCGTCTTTATTGGTATGTGTTCCTGATTTTGCTCTGTATCTTGTCTTAGTTGTCAAAGTCTAGTTCGAGTTTTATACTGTTTAAGTGCTTGTTTATTTTGTTTGTTACTTTGTATTTTTTTTTGTATTTTTTGTCACTTTCACTGCACAATCGTCATTCAATTCTGCACTTGGATTCTACACCTGTTTTTGTTCCTGTTATGTTCTCGCTAACGTGACAGATACATTTATCCAAAACAACAAGGAAACAAAATAATAAAAACAACCACATGAGCATCTACACAATACAAGTAATCCAATCAAATGTGTTGCCAAGTACAGTACCTATGCATTCTCAACTGCTCAAAGAGGAAAACCTTTTAAACTGTTTCCACCACTTGCTAAATAATTTCTAGCTAAATAATTTCGTTAAGACCAAGTTTAAACAGACAGAGCCAAAGACAAGCACTAACTTGATACCATTAGCTTTAAAAGTTCATGATTCTTACCTCTTGATCCTGGCCTCATATTCATTCTTCTGCTTGAGCATTTCCTGTTTAAGACTGGAAACCAGGCTGTGCAGTGCGCTGTGATTGGTCGGTCCATTGGTGACAGGAAACGTATCGCTGTTATCGCTGCTGTTGCTGGTTCCTCTGCTTCCCCTGCCTCCTCCATTACTGGTCCGCTGCTCCCTGTCCTCCAGCGCCAGTCTGTTCTCCTCCTGCACCGGCCCGTCCAGCAAAGGGTCCTCAAAGTTGCTGCCGAAGAAGTCCTGTTCCGGGCATGTGGTCGTAGAGGAGCGACATGAGGTTGAGTTTTCTGGCAGGGAAATTTCGCAAGAGGAAGTGGACCATGTGGCGCTATCAACGCTCTGCTTGTCCTCACAGCTGCTGCTCAGGCTAGGTTGCGTCATCTGTTGTTGGTGGATTTGTACGTTGTCGTAAGTAGACAGGCGGTTTTGCTGGTGCTCAGGTTCTCGACTTTTCCCATCGCGCATTGTGACGTGACCATTAGGAACCCAGAGTCCATTTCTCGCATTTATAGTCCCATTAGTTACATCCGTGCTGGATACACCCATCCTGACCACACCATTTTGAACGCCCATTTTGGTGCCTGAGCCCTTTATCGCACCAGTACGACGGGCATGGAGCGTTCCCATATTGGGTAGAGTCTGGGTTTTGTCTTGATTGGCGTCACCGGAGGACGATGAAGAGGAGCTGAATGATCCATTGGTGACAATCCCGCTACCTTTGCTGAAAGCTGGATTCTTTTTTACCGCTAATGGTGGACTGCGGGTCACCTCGAATTTCTGTCCTGTAAAACCATTACGTGGGCTTCCCGAACGGGGTGAGCCATTGTCCAGAGGAGTGCGGTTGGGTGATTCGGGGGCATCCCAAGTGCACTGTCGTGCCCCGGTGGTGTTATTGTTCTCTTTGTTTTGAAGCTGCCCATTGGTAGGCTGTTTTTGGGTCTCATTATTGTTATTATTGACCAATTCCAGGGTGCTAGAGTGCTCCTCTTCGGCAGGGAAAAGAACGTCATGTTGACCAATCAGAACTGCCATCAGCTGCTGGACCAGCACTGTTCCTGTTGACGAAACAAACACATCGATCAAACGTCAGAACATAATTATGATTCAGAGATGTCTGAAATGAGAGAGGTTGGTTGAAATCCTACCTTCCATTATAGTCACTGGGTCCTCAACCTTTGGCCTCAGAATATTAGGCCCAAAGACTGTAGCCAGATTCTGTACACTCATTTTATTCACACCTGAGTAGGATTGAACTTCATCCAAAAACCTGGATAAGAGAAAAAAAAAATGACAATGTAGCCGATTTCTGACACTGTATGTACCCATTTGATTGAGAAGCAAATTGTGACATTTTTACTTTATTTTTAATTTGTTTATAAATAGAATTTGATTGCTGAAAATAGGGCTGCGAGATATGAAAAAAATCTCATATTACGATATACAGTTGAAGTCAGAGTTATTAGCCCCCCTTTTAATTTTTTTTTCTTTTTTATAAATATATAACTATTTTATAAAAATAAATAAAAAGAAAAAGAAAAATAAATATTTCACAAATGGTGTTTAAAAGAGCAAGGAAATTTTCACAGTATGTCTGATAATATTTTTTCTTCTTGAGAAAGTCTTATTTGTTTTATTTTGGCTAGAATAAAAGCAGTTTTTAATTTTTAAAAACTATTTCATGGTCAAAATTATTAGCCCCTTTCAGCTATTTTTTGACAGTCTACTGAACAAACCCCCTCGTTATAAAATAACTTGCCTAATTACCCTAACCTGCCTTGTTAACCTAATTAACCGAGTTAAGCATTTAATTGCCACTTTAAGCTGTATAGAAGTGTCTTGAAAAATATCAAGTAAAATGTTATGTACTGTCATCATGGCAAACATAAAATAAATAAAAATAAGTTATTAGAAATGAGTTATTAAAACTATTATGATTAGAAATGTGTTGTAAAAATCTTATCTCAGTTAAATAGAAATTGTGGGGGGAAAAAAAAACGGGGGCTAAAAGTTTTGACAACTGTAAGTCATCTCATATCCTAATGATAAAATACAGTGGTTCTTCGCTATAACGTGGTTCACCTTTCTCAGCTTGCACTTTCGCCGACTTTTTTTTGTGCAATTTGACATGCTTGACTTTATTCATTTTGTTTACAGCGCTTTGTGTTCTGCATCCTGATTGGCTGTAAACCATTGTTAATCAATCTCCTCTGTGTCTCCTGTACAATACAGAATTTGTTCAGCTTGCCAAACTAACATTAATCGTCGATCTTTACCAGTGCCTTGCATGTGCTAAGCACAAAACTAACAGGTTTAATATATGGTAACACTTTATTTTGATGGTCCAATTAAGTATTAGTGAGCTGTTTTCTTAATATTTGCTGATAATGCTCCTTCAACAGACATTTAACTGACTAAAAGAAACGTTGCAAGTACATGTCAACTTACATTAACCCTAACCCCAACCTACAGTAACAGTCTACCTCTAATCTAATGAGAATTAGTTGGCATGTAGATGCAATGTAACTTAAATTAAATTTGAGCTTAAATTAAATGGAGCTCAAATTTGATAGCCAAATGAATGTGGCAGTCGAAAATAGTTTTTTTCTATTTTAGATATATTGCCAAGCTGAAGTCTGTCCTCTCTTTCAGAGATTTGGAGAAGATTGTTTATGCCTGCATCTCTTCTTGTCTGGATTATTCCAACACATTGTATCTTAGTGTGAGTCAGGCCTCTCTCTAGCAACTGCAGCTGGTCCAAAACGTAGCTGCCAGGCTTTTAACAGACACAAAAAAACGAGAGCACATCACACCAGTAGTGGTTTCCTTACACTAGCTACCAATCCAGTTTAGAATTCAGTACAAAGTACAGCTGAATGTTTTTAAATCCTTCCATGGCCTGGCCCCTGAGTATATTTTCGAGCTAATTAACATACTCCAAACTGTAAGATCTCTTAGATTTTTTATATGCGAGTTCCACGATCATGCTTGAAATGTCGAGGTGATAGAGCTTTGTCAGTAGCAGCTCCAAGACTTTGGAACAATCTTCCACTCTCCATAAGAACTTCTCCAACTGTTGAGTCTTTTCAGAGGTCACTGAAAACACACTTATTTTCTTTAGCTTTTAATCATGTGTTGTGAGCTCATGTACATGAGTTTGGAATCTCAGAAATGATTTTAAACCACACTGAACTGAGCTAAACTGAATTGAACTGAACTTAAACACTAAAAACTGAACTACAATGATCCAGTTACTATGACCATTTATGTGAAGCTGCTTTGACACAATCGACATTGTAAAAGCGCTATACAAATAAAGCTGAATTGAATTGAATTGAATGTACTTTGGTTCCTTGTATGTTTGCATGTATAATGTGGAGCACTTTGGTACCCTTTGTGGTTGGTTGAAAGGGCTCTAGAAATGAATTGAGTTGAGTTTAAGTCAACAAACGGACTATCAAAATAAAGTATTACCAAATATATTATAATGAAACACTGTCATTGTTCTACTGTGACGAGCCACAATTAAACAGAAATAAACACTTACTTGCATATGTATTTAAGCAGATTGTAGTTCACCACAGGTAAAGCTTCTACTTGTCTTCTTAATTCCTTCATTCCCTGTATAGAGAAAATCAATTAAATACATATCAGGGGGGAAAAAAGCTTCATACATTTGTTTAAACTGATTCATGTAATCCAATTTTAAATGATCTGAACTAAAAGATGTACTGGTTAAAAAGACAATTTAATAAATCCCATGCTTTTAAAAGCCTGTTGAACTCCTCCTAATTTGCTTTAAATATTCATATCACAATTTATTTTGTTATAACAATGCTTATTCAGCTAAGCATAGGTCAATGAGTTTAACAATCGACGACGGTCTGGATTTAATGAAGCACTCTATTCCAGATCTATTTTATCATGGTCGATATGTCTTTTCCCTGCAGGCTTTCTCTGATGAGAATGGCTGCATCATATGAGAAAGCAATTTCTCAAAAACAAATGAATCCCTTACAGCCTTCTGCTTCATTTGAGGTGGTACCATGATTTTATTTTTCGCATGTACCGTACTCGAGGGACTCTAAAATGTATGAGTTTAGTTAAATATATTGGGGCAGTAAATTAAATTCAGTGTTGCAAGACCCGCCGTACACTTTGATTCAGTTCTGAAACGATTCAGACGCCTCTGGCTGGACGTGATGTTGATTTGTGCAAGGTAAAAGTCTAACTTGAAAGTCAGAATGAGGCTGCTTTTTTTCTCAGGGTCGATCAGTTTTTTCTTCAGGCTCAGTGAAAGAAAAAAGAGGGAAGAAATGGATGTGCTTGAGATGAAAGACGACTGCAGTTGAATAATGGGATGAGTCATATGCCAGCCTGCTGATGGGAACAGAGCTCAAACAGAAAAGCAAGTGGAGGTCAAAAATACCTTGAGTCTACAACGAGGCTCATTATGAAGAGAACGTACTTTTATTCAGTCTGTTCACTTCAGGGCATTGCAGATTGTTTGCTTTGTTCCTAAATATGGAGTTAAATTTTACAATCTTGCATTTTTTTCTTGTTTTCACTTTTAAAAGGCAACATTTTAAAGTGCGCCAAAGAGAAAAGAAGTAAAACTGTTATTCATCAAGAGGAAGATGTTATGACGGATTGACAAGGTATGACATATAATTAATAACATGATTCAAGACTTCTCACAATCCATGAAGAGCAATAACACTTTTTACAGGCATTAAAGGGTCTTCATCTTTGGTTTTTAGCTGGAATCACAAACTGCTGCTTTTTAAGATTTGTTGTTCAGTAGGGTCAAATTTCTTTCTCATTTCAAGTGATCAATTCCAGAGTTTGTTTTCATTTTAACCAGTCTCAAACTTGTTTTGGTATGGATCCAAGTGTAGTTGCATGTTCAAACCTGCCCAAATGAACCCAACAATCCACTCAAATGCACCAGTCTCTGAAAAATAAAACTCCCCATTCACTAAGTAAAAATGAGTTAGTTAAAGAACACAACTTGTAGCAATATTGTAGTTTTTGATTTTTATTTGAGGTATGATTATGTTTATATTTCGAACAATCTCAAACTTGCCACTAAACCTGATCTAAGCCAGGTTGAATTTGTTTGGTTTTGGCAACTCTAAATCTACTCTGATATCACTCGCTTCAAATGTTATCACTCGATTGAATGGGTGTTGTCAGTGGTTATCAGCTGATAGATATGGGTCAGTAGGGCCCTTTTGTGCCTACTAGTAGGCTCAAAAGGCTGTTATCATCCATCCACATGGTTAATCACCCATACTAATAGAGAACACACCAGATCCAGATCCGTTTTTACATTCCTGTGACAGTTGGGTTTAGGGTTGGGGTATCGGTAGACGTTAATAAAATACAATTAATGGGAAATTTAATAAATAGGTTAAATAATTATGATGGTTAATCATCTATAGTAATAGAGAAGACTCCAGATGCAGATCTGTTTATACATTACTGTGATGGCTGGGTTTAGGGTTGGGGTAGCGGTAGACGTTAATAAAATACAATTATGGAAAATTTAATAAACAATATAAATAATTCTCGTCATGGGATCTTTAGCTGATTAACAGCTTTGTTATCTTTTGCTGATTACAGCCTTCTGAGCTTACTAGTAGTTGCAGAAGGCCCCTACTGGCCCATATTTATCAGCTGATAACCACCGATAACGCATATTCAATCGAGTGAATACATTTGAATCCGATGCTGATACTCAGAGCTTCATGAAATAAACCAGAGGGCTCTGAAACTCTCTGTATTCCAAACAGGATATATCGATCTCTGAAGCACATTTCAGAAAAACAAAAAAAAAAAAAAAAAAAAAAACAGCCATAGCTGCCATATTGAAGTGTCGTTCCAAACTGAAATACTCAAAAATGGCCACTTTAAAGAATGAAGCATTTAGACAGAGGGACATTTCAGCCCCCATGATCTTATGCGCAGGAAAATTGATTGGTGTTGCAAATTTTTTTGAAGGGTAATTGATCAATAATTATTTTACAATATGTCTCCATTTGTTAACAGAAGTTAATCAATTGCTGACAATTAAAACTTCTTGTAAATCTTTTGTGATGTCACTTTCTTAGTAAATTTTAGTCATTAAATTCAAAAGTCGAAACTTTCATTTAATTAAGTTGTTTTATTTCAGGCGGCATGGTGGCTCAGTGGTTAGCACTGTGGCCTCACAGCAAGAAGGTCGTTGGTTTGAGTCCCAGCTGGACCAGTTGGCATTTCTGTGTGGACTTTGCATGTTTTTCCCATGTTTGGGTGGGTTTCCTCCGGGTGCTCCGGTTTCTGTGAAAAACACTCCCGGTTCACCGGTTAAGGTGAACAATTAATCCGTGCAAGTTAATCTTCTTGAAAAAATATGTTTGTTCAATCTTCAATCAATCAAAGTCTTTCCATTTGCTTCTATATTTGGAGTGGCAATCCTTCTCTGATGATGTCAGTTTGACGGCTTCAGCCAAAATATTCTTAACCTCGCCCCTCTTACTGTTTAGTTTGCTATGATTGGCAAAAGAAAGCCCCACCCCTACTCAAAATTCAATTTCAGTACATGAACATGCCTAAATAAAAGACTCAGCAACTTCAAGTATCTATGCCTTCATATACTGAATCAGATGTGTTACGAAATAACTCACCGCTTCCTGGTCTTTACTGAGGAGTTTGGTGCAGGCCAGAAACTCTTCATATTTGGAGAACGGGATGACGGGCTCTGGCAGCTCCCTCAGATACAGCTTCAACAAGGATGCCACGGTGTGAACGTCTGTGTTACTGCAGGCAAATATGAAAAGAGAAGACAAAATCAATACATGTTGATTAATGAAAAAAAAATCTAGAAGCATTCACACACATGCTGTTCTGAAAGATTGTTAATTCGTTAATTTTTCATATACTTTACATTATTGCAGCTCTAGACTTTTCTACATACTGTATACTGTACTATTATTAGAGAGTCAGATGCTGACAATGCAGATGATCAAGCAGATCGATTGGACATTGCATCCCAGATGTGACTTCCACTATGATACACTATACAAGATTAAATTATTGATTCTGGTGTCCCAACAAGCACAGTGGTTTACAAAACCCCTACATCAAATACAATGCACCAAAATTGGACTTAAATTAGTCAAAACTAAAAATGTGCCAATATTCAATAATACATACATACAGTAAGGGATAATGTACATCTAAGCAGTTATTCTTGAATAATAAAAGTCAGAAAGGCTTATCAGCAGCTGTTTTGCGAAATTTATTTTGCGAAAACAACCACCTAGATGTGCATTATCCTGCTTATTACAAGGCTGCTTGCCACAAAAGTAGCACAAGACAAAAACAAAAGCCTAAAAATAAAATAAACATGTAAATAACAGGGTGAGAATGTGGTAAAATCTGAAAACGTGGTAGAAACAAGGCGAGGGCTTTTCTTTTTCTGGATTGCTTTAAAAACACTGAAGGTTGGGTTTGGGGAAGTGGGTGGGTGGGTCGGTCGGTCAGTCAGTCAGTTGGTCTGTCAGTCAGTCAGTCAGACAGTCAGTTGACAGTGATCTCTAGTGGATTTGCATGAGAAGAGCAGGTGCGACGGCACTCGTGAGAGAAATTTGTGATCTCAAAAATGAATAGCCTGAATAGCGGTCTCTGGTGGATTAGCGAAAACAAAAACAGCAAAAAAGCGAAGCTCCAGGCATGTATTTGGCACTCTCCAGAAATGTATATAGGTAATCAGAATGAGCCTGGGTTGGTGTCAATGAGTGGACATTGTGGTTTTGCTGACAGGGGTTCAGGTGATCCCGGAAGAGATGTGTTTTTAGTCATTGAAACATATTACTACAATAATATGGCTTCTTCAATCAATAAAGACAAGCTGATACCAGACTCTTTGTGGGCTACAGTATAAGGTCTGTATCCCAGTGTATGTAATGATGAGTACCAAGAAGCTGGTAATAAATCAGAGTAAGTACTAGCAAAACAACTCCATAGAGGACCTGTGCTTGTGACAACACTGTAACAAACTGGATTTATTGACACTTCCTGGGTGGGCTGCACAGGAATAGCGGGCACATGTGTAATGTAACCGTCAAATGAATTTTCAGTGCAGTGACCCTTAATAATTATCACCTTTGCTTCAGACAGCAGTGAGATCTAAATATGAACGGTGTTAAATATGCAGTGCGCTTTCCCCGCCGCGTTTCTGTCTGACAGCATGATAGTGGCGCTCTGACAGCCACCGCTAAAAATCGCAGACTGTAAATAAACCGGGAAACAGCTGCTGGTGGGATCTGAAGCGTTTGGTGTTGTGGAAGTGCAGAGAAATCTTCTAAGAAAAATTGTAATGTCTATATTTTAAAGGTTATGTCATGGGGGAAGATTAGCTTAAAGTCATAGCTCTGCTATAAATAAAAAACCTCGCTATTTATTCTCCCTTAAGTGATTCCAAACCTTTGTGAATTTCTGTTGAACACAAAAGAAGATATTTTGAAGTATGCTGAAAAGCTGTAACCATTGACTTCCTTATTAAGAAAAAGTCAATGGTTGCAGATTTCCAACTAGGGCTGTGCAATATGACGATATATATCGTTTGGACAAAACAAAAAAAGTCTCTATGCTGAATTGTTTTTTTTTTTTAATGGATTGTTTATGGAGATGCAAAATACACGTTTTACTGTAATACTTTGTCGTCTTTCAAATGATCAATATTGATTCAGGCAGAAACATAAATAACAGAATGATGAGAAAGCTGCAAGCTTTTAACATTTTGCAATTAAATCTGCAATATTTTGTTACTTTGTTACAGTTTAAGTATTCATTTAACTACTGAGCAATATTCATTGATTACATGTACTTACTATATGATTGGGCAACATAGGCTCATTCTGAAAACGTAGCCCTATATGCGTTTCTGGAGGACGCAAATTATGTAGCCAGAAGTACGTATGGCTGCATTTCATTTTTAAATGAAAGCCAAGGGGCGGCATGACGCCATTCCTTTTTGCGCTTTCAAACTGATGGCTTTCCCATTGTAACCAGATTTGTCCTGTTAGCTCGCCATGTACGTCGGCGGACTTGAGATTCAGAGAGGAGTTAAACATGATGATAGGGTTCGAGTCTGGTGAAGAACAGTTCCAGAAAGCAGGTAAGACAAAAAAAAAAAAGAATCCAAAAAATTAAATAAAAAAGTAAATAACAGGGTGAGAATGTGGTAAAATCTGAAAACATGGTAAAAATCAGACGAGGATTTTTCTTTTTCTGGATTGCTTTTGCTTTTTGTTGGTTAGGTTTAGGAAAGAGGGTGGGCGGGTCAATCAATAAAATTGGTTGGGTTTAGGGAAGGAGGAGGGTGGGTCAGTCGATCGGTCAGTCAGTCAGTCAAACAGTCAGTCAACAGCGGCCTCTAGTGGGTTTATATGAGAACAGCAGGCACAAATGAAACTCGCAAGAGAAAATTGAAATCTCAAAAAGTGTATACAGCAGCCTCTCGTAGATTCGTGAAAAAAACAAAAGCTGCAAAAAAAAAAAAAAAAAAAAAACTTAGCTCCTGGGATGCATTTCACGGTCTCCTGAAATGTATATTGAGATAGGTTTTCAGAATTAGCATGGGCTGCAATTGGGGATAGAATGGGGGTTGCTTAGAGTTGCTTACATGTAATTATGCATAATTCATTGTAAATACTATAGTGCGTGCATGGAACGATGTAACTACTGTATGTCACCTTAAATTAATATGTCACCATAGTTTATTTTGGGCTAGTAATACTTAGCTTTTAAAAAGTGTAGTTTATTATTACACATTTGTAAATTTATGTTATTTATACATACATTTATACAGAAAATTATCTAATATTGTCAGAAAGCCTGTCCTAGGAACCTAAATTAGTAATTGTTTCCCGCACGGACATTTTCACACATACCCACACATTCTTTGCAATATCTCCAGTGCATACCTCAGCTGCATATTCAGGACAGAAATAAATGCTCATCAGAAAGAATCTCTTCTCCACTCTTGATTTTCTAACCGAAATCAGATCCATATTTGGCCGCCTCAGCCAGCTAAAAATCTTGAATGTAGTGGGACTTCACTACATTTTATGGTCCTTCGAGCCGGATGAGAGCAATAATACACCAATATGGATCCAGCAAATGATGACGCATCAGAGACAATGGAAAGACCACGCCGTAATACTAATCTCCCTTCTCACCTGGACGATTATGAGGTTGGCTATCGACCCACTGAGGACCCTCCTCCCAAAGCTTCTTCCCACTGTCCCAGTAAGTCAAGAAGCAGCTCGAGGAAAACGTCTCATAGCGGTGTAAGCTCTCACTCCAGGACAAGTAGGCGATCTGTCACCTCCACAGGCGTTTATCTTCCACCTGAGCTCTCCAGCGTTCAGACTGCTATATTGGAGGAGAAGATTAAACAAAGGCAGTTAGACAGTCTTCGTCAGCAGGTTGCAGAGGACTCATTGGCTGATGTAGAATACCAGCGGCTACAGGCACAAGCTAAAGAAGCCCAGCAAGTTCAAGAGGAAGCTCTCAGAGCAAAAGAAACCTTATCAAAGCAGCTAGAAAGACAGCGTAAGCTGCAACAAGCAGAAACTGAGCTTGAGGTAGCTAAGCTTGTGTCCTCTATGCTTGTTAAAGACTCTGGTTCGACCACTCCTATCCATACAAGCTCACCCGGCAACCATTTGTCTCTATCTCAGCCTGTATGTGTCGATCAAGCCATAAGTTCATCTCATCTCTCATCCTCTTTCCAGCAGCCCGCTACTCAGTCACCCGCTGTGACGTCAACAATACAGACTTGTCATGCAGAGCAGGGTATTTCTGATGACTCCTGGGTGTCTCAGCCATCATTTAGACCTCTGCAATTGACGGCTGAGTCTAAAGGTGCACCATTTACTGCAGTGCCACAAGGAGGCTCATCGCCGGTCTCTAAGGTATCTCAGACTGGCCCTATAACTATGCCAGTTCGAACTGTGTTATCTGCAACAAATGTGATATCCCAACCACATTTGAGAGCTCCAGTCATGTCCACTTCAGCACTTCCCTTACATACAAGCATGCAGTCTATGCCACCACCGCCTATCACAGCCACCCCGCAGCTGCCTACGTCATATACTGCACCACAAACTGTAATACCTCCAGTGACAGCACATGCACGTCTGTTACAGCCTCCAATCACCAGCCACCCGCCACTAGTTTTGCAACCTACCAGCCTTAGCTATGTGCAGCCACCACCATTCATGCACAACAGTCACCCTGCACATATGGGTACAGAGCTACTGTTTGCATCGGCCTACGGCATCCCACAGCCTAAGTTACCAGTGTTTGAAAGCGGTAACGAGAGTGACTTTGCCCTGTTAAAATTAGCGTTGGACAATTTGTTGACTAATCACAACCATCTCAGTGAGCAATACAAGTACCATGTCTTATTAAGCCACTTAAAGCCTCCCAGTGCGCAGCAGCTGGCCAAAGCCTACATGTATCATCCTCGTCCTTATTCAGCTGCACTACAGGCTCTTCAAGACAAGTATGGCCAGCCGCGACAGCTTGTCCAGTCAGAGCTGGGTGTAATGATGAACTCTCCACCAATCAGAATGGGTGATGCGAATGCTTTTGATAACTTTGCCTTATCTGTTCAGTCGTTGGTGGGCATGCTAAGGACACTTGAGGGCCAGAATGGTTACGAGCTCATGTGTGGCTCTCATGTCGATCGCCTGTTAAGTAAACTGCCATCTGCCTATCGTGATGGTTTTGTTGAATACTGCCTGAGCAGGGGGATTCTTCAAACAGGTACCGATAGGACCTACACACTTCCCGATCTAGCCACCTGGTTAGAGATCAAATCTCAAGCAAAACGCATCTCCAATCGAGCCGCAACTTTGTTCCAGAGTGAACTATCCAAGCCTCATGGTAGGGTCACAGTGTCTACTCGCCCGAAGGAGCGGGCAACACCAGTACTCTTGGCCAATGAGAGGGGCACACCTCCCCCTGGATTTGCCGCCCAGAAACCCAATACAAAGCTGAAACCATACTGCCCCCATTGTGACAACAGGGACCATTACCTCAACTCTTGTGACCAGTTCAAGAAGTTGACCTCGGATCAAATTGTCACTTGGATTAAAGAGGGAAACCGTTGCTGGAGATGTGGCAGGACACATGCAGTAGAGACCTGTAACCTTAAGCGCCCATGTAAGGTCTGCAAAGAACTTCACCTCACAGTTCTACATAACACTATTAATGACACGTCCAAGGCTGTACTTATGGTGAGCATGCCGTCTACCAGGGTTTACCTCGACAGACCTAACCGTTCACCAAAAGTTATGTTGAAAGTAGTTAAGGTCCTTCTCCACCATGGCCACCGCACTATGGAAACTCATGCAGTCCTTGACGACGGGTCAGAGAGGACAATAGTATTACAGCCAGCAGTACAGCAGCTCAAGTTAACCGGGACCACTGAATTGCTTCCCCTACAGACAATTCAACAGTGCCACACAGAGCTGGAAGGGCGGTCAATCTCCTTTGAGGTGTCCTCTGTCACAAAGCCCATGGTAAAGTTTGCTATATGCAACGCATTCACTGCAACCGGTTTGTGCCTGGCAGAGCACAACTACCCAGTTACTGCTCTCCAGAATGCCCATCGACACTTGAAGGATCTGCCACTGCCTCCCGTGGACAGGGTAAAGCCACTGCTCCTTATTGGATCTGACAATCCTCACCTCCTGACACCCATCCAGCCTGTCTGCGAAGGCCCAGTAGGGGGGCCCATTGCGGTCTGCACGCAACTCGGATGGTGTCTCCAAGGCCCGATGAGTCCTATGCAGTCCTCACGAGGAAAGCAGCAATGTCTTAACATCATGACAGCTCCAGCCCGTGATGAACTTATCCATCATGTAGAAAGACTTTGGCAAGTTGACACCCTTCCATACAATGAGAAAATAATCACCAGGTCTAAGCAAGATAAGGAAGCTTACAACATGCTTCAGGATTCTACCATCAGAGTAAATGTGAATGGTGTTCAACGCTACGCTACACCCCTGCTGAGACGGACACCTGTGAGTTTGCTCCATGCAGAAAAGGATGCAGTTCTACCCAGTTTACGCAGCACAGAGCGCCGGCTGTCACGGGATCCGGAGAGGGCTAAAGCATACTGCACTGAGATCCAGAAGTTGGAGGCAGCTGGATATGTTGCCAAGATAACTGCGGAGGAAGCCAACAAGAGTAACGAGTCTTGGTATATTCCGCATCATGTTGTACATCACAACAACAAAGACCGGATTGTCTTTAACTGTTCCTTTCAACATCAAGGACAGTCATTGAACAGTCAGCTACTGCCTGGACCAACTTTGGGGCCATCGTTATTGGGAGTCCTCCTGAGATTCCGGCAGCACGCTGTTGCTGTAAGCGGGGACATAAAAGGCATGTTCCACCAGGTACGTCTGCTGCCCAAAGACAAACAGGTGCTTCGTTTCCTATGGAGGGACATGTGCAGGGATAGAGAGCCCGATATATACGAATGGCAGGTGCTTCCCTTCGGGACTACCTGTAGTCCATGTTGCGCCATCTTTGCCCTCCAACACCATGCACAAGGACACAAAGGTGACATGCCTAAGTTGGTTAACATAGTGGAGAACTCCTTTTATGTTGATAACTGTCTTTACAGCACACCAACAGCCAATGAAGCTAGGGACGTTGTGGATGGACTGCGTCAGTTGCTGGCTGAGGGAGGCTTTGATTTAAGACAGTGGGCCTGTAATGTACCATCTGTGATCCAGCATCTTCCCGTGGAGGCCCTGTCTACCAACAGTGAACGATGGTTAACCAAAGGTGGTACAGACCTGCAAGAACCCACTCTTGGCCTACGGTGGAATTGTCTCAATGACTCTCTGGGTTACAATTTACGTTCTGCAGAGCCATTGGAGCCTACTATGAGGAACATGTACAAGACATTGGCCAGTCAGTATGATCCTTTAGGATTTATTATCCCGTTCACTACAAGGGCTAAAGTCCTCATTCAGGACCTTTGGAAGCAAAACTTGGGCTGGGATGATCTGATTGAGCCTGCACAGCTGAGGAATAAGTGGTTAACCTGGGTAGGAGAAATTCCAACACTCCTTCAGTTGCAGTTCCCTCGACTATACACACCAGTCTGGCCTGATAATCCTCCTGTCACTCGAGAGCTACACATCTTTTGTGACGCATCTGAAAGAGCGTATGGGTCAGTGGCTTATTTACGTACTTCTGATGATCAAGGACATGTTGCCGTCACCTTTGTCTTGGCTCGCTCGAGAGTGGCCCCCAGAAAATGCCTATCCATGCCTCGTTTGGAGCTAAGTGCAGCACTGACCGGCGCCCAGTTAGCCCAAGTAATACAAAATGAGTTAACTCTTCCCATCGATTCAGTCACTCTCTGGTCTGACTCAACAACTGTGCTGTACTGGTTGACCGCAGAGTCTTGCCGCTACAAGGTGTTTGTTGGAGGACGTGTAGCTGAAATACAGACTCTCACTGAGACAGCTGAATGGAGGTATGTTGATTCGGCCAACAACCCGGCTGACCATATCACAAGGGGTCTAACTTTAGCGGAGCTAACAGGCCCTCACCAATGGAATTCAGGACCATCCTTTCTCCTTAAATCCGTTGACCAATGGCCATCCATTCCCAAGCTAGCGGTAGAACCAGAACTCAGTGAGTTAAAGAAAGCTTCCTTCGTTGGTACTATTTCAGTGAATAACCCTTCACTCCCAGACCCAACTCAGTTCACTACATGGCAAGAACTTGTCCAGGCCACTGTTAGGTCCCTGCACGGGGCGGCTACTGCTGATAATAACTTCTCTAGTGACGCAGCTGACTATATTGAAGCTGAGAAACTCCTCCTGGCACAGGCTCAAAGTCACTCGTTCCCATACGAGGTCAAGGCTCTGAAGACTGCCCAATCTCTACCTTCTGACAGTCGTTTGATCTCTCTTGCCCCTGAGTTTGATGAAGCCACAGGTCTCATCCGAGTAGGTGGAAGATTACGTCGGACTGACAGCCTAGACTTGGATTCTATCCACCCAATTGTGTTGGATCCTGGCCACCCTGTCACCAAGCTGTTAATTAAGGAGACAGATCAGCGACTCCTTCACCCAGGCTCCGAACGGGTCCTAGCTGAACTGCGCCGCCAGTATTGGGTATTGAGAGGCAGAGAAGCAATTCGGAAACATCAGCACACATGTAGAGACTGTCAGTTCTGGCGTGCTAAACCTCAGACACCCCAAATGGCTGATCTTCCATACAGCAGACTGCAACTTTACAAACCCCCGTTCTACTCTACAGGGGTAGATTGCTTTGGCCCCTTCACGGTTAAAGTTGGTCGTCGCCAAGAGAAGAGGTGGGGAGTCCTCTATAAATGTATGACAACCAGGTGCATGCATCTAGATCTACTGGAACAACTAGACACTGATGCATTTCTGCTTTCTCTGCGTCGCTTCATCGCAAGACGAGGCAAGCCCATGGAATTGCTATGTGACAATGGCACTAACTTCGTTGGAGGGGATCGAGAATTACGAGAGACCTTCAATGCCATGGCACCAAAGCTTCAGGAGCAGCTTGCGGAGCAAAGGATTCGATTTCGCTTTAACCCACCAAGTGCTCCTCATTTCGGGGGAACCTGGGAGCGTGAGGTCAAATCGGTGAAGTCTGCTTTACGTGTCATCCTGCGAGAGCAGTCAGTGCCAGAGGCAGTATTGCAAACCCTGTTAGTGGAGGTGGAAGGCATTCTGAATTCCAAGCCACTTGGTTACATATCCTCTGACATCGCAGACTTGGACCCAGTGACTCCCAACCTGCTCCTTATGGGCCGACGTGATGCCTCACTTCCTCAGGTTCTGTATGACTCCAACAACTTGCTCGGCAGACGCAGATGGAGACATAGCCAGGTGTTGGCTGATAATTTCTGGACTGCCTTCATCCGCCATCATCTCCCAAGTTTACAGCATCGCCAGAAGTGGAGGAAGGACGGCAAGGAACTTACCGTGGGCCAAGTAGTTCTTATTGTTGATCCACAACTCCCACGTGCTTTATGGCCTGTAGGAACAGTGTCTGAAACGTTACCTGGAGCTGACGGTAAAATTCGTACCGTTAGAGTTAAAGTTAAGGAAAAAACTTACACTCGTCCAGTTGTGCGATTAATTCCCCTTCCGCACCTAGAGGATAATGTTCCTGACACGGCAGACAAACTTTCTTAAAATGTACAATTATCCTGACAGATAATTGGGGGCGGCTGTGTCAGAAAGCCTGTCCTAGGAACCTAAATTAGTAATTGTTTCCCGCACGGACATTTTCACACATACCCACACATTCTTTGCAATATCTCCAGTGCATACCTCAGCTGCATATTCAGGACAGAAATAAATGCTCATCAGAAAGAATCTCTTCTCCACTCTTGATTTTCTAACCGAAATCAGATCCATATTTGGCCGCCTCAGCCAGCTAAAAATCTTGAATGTAGTGGGACTTCACTACAAATATGAATGAGTACATTTTCCTAGGAATGGTTTGCAGCTGATAGGGCATCCGCTGTGTAAAACATATGCTGAATAAGTTGGCGGTTCAGTTTGCTATTGCGACCCCTGATTAATAAAGAAACTAAGCCGAATGAAAATGAATGAATAAATGAACGAATGAGTACATAGTTGAGCCTTTAATAGTCAAAAATACAGTCTTTCCAGTGTTGGAAATAATGGCGTTACAAATAAACTGCTTTACTAACAAAATAACTTTTTTTAGTAACAAGTAATCAAATAAATGACTGTTTCCCGTTACGATGGCGTTAGCGTTGACAATAAAATGCAGCATTATATAATTGATATAAAATTTGCAACTGAGCTCACTGAAGCGCTTTCCATCTGTCTCTGTCAGCCTGCTCTTGTGAGTGTGTGAGTGGGGCACATAACTGATAATGATTGGTGCTTGTGTTTGCAGAGGAGGGACAACCACATAACTAATGATGATTGGCTAAAAATGCAGGTGACGTTTTTTAAAAGGCTTGATGGAGCCAATGCATTAAATCAACTGAAATTAGTGTAGTATTTTTCTGACACATAAGTAATCAATAGTAGCAAAACAAGTCAATCATGTCAGTATATTTTTACAAAGTACTTTAAAATCACATTTCCATATCATCAGTTTGCCTTGAATGAAAGTGAGGTTCAGCCACACAGAGTCAATAGCTATGTTTTCATCCAAAAATGCGAATTAACGTTATGTGCAAAACTGAAATATCACATAAAAGACGTGTGTATAAAGCAGCGTTTCTATTAAACGAGTCAAAGAGAACAAAATTGTCACTTCCTGATTAACTGGCACCAAATATCCACAGTAAAAACAGAATTTGCTGTGGTAGAAGAAGCTGCGTGAATCTTTTAGTTATTTAAAGGGTCACGAAACACCAAAACACATTTTTTGAGCTGTTGACAGTCGTATATGTGTCCCACACTGCTAAAAACACTATTAGGACACCTATATTTCACTTAAAAGTGTAAATTGGTTGTTTTTGCGTTATTTCAAGCAAATTCGTTCTTCCTGTTTGAAACGAATTTTTGAAGCTGCGTCACGGTCATGACATAATAGCGTGTATTCCAGCGTGCAGACTGGGCGTCTGTGCCAGAGTGAGTCTTATTACGTCTTACAGTGTGTTGCATTAATGCATGAGTAAGGCTTGGTTCAAACCAATCAGCGCGCTCTATTGTGCAACTTCATTAATATTCATTACTGTCACAGTGTAGACGGCAAAGACGCCACGTTGTGTTGGCAAAACAAGCGTGAAGTGTTGCTTTTATAGTTTGCTGCAGTTAAGTTTCGTTTTCATTTTCTCTCTGTGAGAGGGCAGACTCACGCGTGGATTAACAGTGTACGCGACGCGCGACAACAAAAACTTACGTGTCTAAGGAGGATTATTGTTTACCTGAGAGCTGTTCTCATCTGCAAACGCTGAGATCCAGTTTGTAGTCTCCTCTAAATAAAGACGCGGCTCTAGTTGCTGGTGATTGTCCTGTCTCTACAGATTTGGTAAGTGAGCGACCAGTGCTCTTTGTTTATTCAGTTCGTATCAAACAAACTATTGAACCGAGTGCAATAGTTAGCACTAACAGTTACAACCAAACAATAACCTCGTGTTGGATTTTGTGACCGGAAAAACACACGCGGCTTTCTGACGCTACCTGCCGTGTGCATCTAAGTTTCCGGGAAATGCTGAGTTTTTTTTTCTCTCATTCGCCGTGCGGTATCAAACATTTCATGAAAAATACACGCTTAGAGCAGCGCCTTGAATCAAATATCACGTTTGTCGGGAGGGACATTAATGAATTCCCTGAATGAAAGAGCCAAACTGCAGTTAAAGTCCACCATTTAATAATTTGGCAAATAATTCGACTACAGATGTCCATGTAAACACAGTCACATTGTCCGCTTTGGTTGTGTGTTTTGACTCTGAAATTCAGCGCGCCCAAATAGACACTCCCATACCAAGCCGCTTTTCTTCCTCCGACACTCCCCCCTAAACAGAGCTGGACACGCCCACTTTTCTGACTTTTTCCAAAGTAGAGGTGTGAAAACACACTGCTGAAACGAGGGGGTTTCATGGCCCTTTAATAAATGGCTTGCTCCTCAGGAGATGATGCCGACATGCAATAGTGGCGTTTTAAGCCGTGAGACGCGGTGCACAGATGCTCTTGACAGTTCTGGAGGTAATTAATAATATAATAACACTAATACTGAAATGGTTAAGGCATTTTAGAATGACCAAAACAACATTTCAGATGTTCTACAGTGTGCTGGTTTGTCCATTCACACACATTTTTATCATCACATGATCTCTTATAACAAAATCACATGACTTTTTTTAATGTGCACACTGGAATTTGTTCAGTAAATGTGTTTCCATTGTAGTTTATGCACTTTTTTTCTTATCTATAAAAAAGTGATCTCTACTCAGTTACGCACAAACGTTTTTTATGCACATTTTTATTCTGCACATTTTGGCATTTCCATTAAGTCTTTTTTATGCGCATATCCAAAAAGTGTGTGTGTGTGTGTGTGTGTGTGTGTGTGTGTGTGTGTGTGTGATATGAGATTTTTGACATATTACACAGCCCTGTTTAAAACATTTTTCGAAATATCTTTTTTTTATGTTTAACAAGAGAAAGAAACTCATAAAGATGTGAACTATTTTGAGTGTTATTAAATGACAAACTTTTTATTTTTGGATAAATTATCCCTTTAAACTGGACAAAATACTTCAAATACTACAAACTTTCAGTCTGACAGTAGAAAAACATCACCTAAATGATAAATACTGTAGGTAGAAAAAAAATAGGAGAAAACCTCTAAAAGAAATCTGACTGAAGTCAGAATTATGAGCCCCCCTTTGATTTTTTGATTTTTGATTTTTTTTATTTCCCAAATGATGTTTTGGGAAAATAAACAGAGCAAGGAAATTTTCACAGTATATCTGATGATATTTTTTCTTCTGGAGAAAGTTTTATTTGTTTTGTTTTGGCTAGAATAAAAGCAGTTTTGAATTTTTTTAATAATTATTATCTCCTTTAAGCTATATTTTTTTTTTCGATAGTCTACAGAACAAACCATCATTATACAATAACTTGCCTAATTACCCTAACCTGCCTGGTTAACCTAATTAACCTAGTTAAGCCTTTAAATGTCACTTTAAGCTATATAGAAGGGTCTTGAAAAATATCTTGTCAAATATTATTTAGTCATCATGGTAAAGATAATTAGGTATTAGAAATTAGTTATTAAAACTATTATGTTTAGAAATGTGTTGAAAAAATCTCTCCGTTAAACAGAAATTGGGGAAAAATAAACAGGGGGGCTAAATCAGGGGGGCTAACAATTCTGACTTCAACTGTATATGCTGGGAAAATGTCGTATAGAGGGAGAAAAAGACAAAGTGGAGTTGTTAAAAACTGCTCACATCTGAATGAACATTCCATATTTATACTCTGCTTTATTGTAATGACAGGCATCAGAGACGAAAGCAAGTCAGTTTGATCAAGCAAAAAGCCAAAAGATGGAAAGCGTACGGGTTTCCTAATAAAGCGGATGTATGTAGAACAAGCTTCATAGACTGTAAACAGAGCTGTCAGCTGCATCTTTTCACTTTGATTTATCACTGGAGCCAGAGTAAACATGCATTTAATGAGGACTCAGTTCAGTTCATTAAATGCTACGATCTGATAGAGAGGAAAGTGTTGCAGACTTGTTCCTCCAAAGCAACGACATTCAAGTTCAAAATACACCCCTGGTCAAAAAACTGGTGGTAGATTTTATTAAAATATCCTCAGCAGATAATAAATTAAATGTTATTTACATTTTTAAAGTCAATGCTGTAGTTTCAGCACATCACACAATCCTTTTATTATGCTGATTTGCTGCTTAAAAATATTTATTTTTATTATTATTATTATTATTATTATTCTGAAAATGCATTGCTTCTTGGTAGTTTTTTGACAAACTAAAAGTTAATGACAGCCTTATGTAAAATAATACATACTTCTACACAATATCTATGTATATATTTATGGTGATGCAGTGGGTAGCACTGTCGCCTCACAGCAAGAAGGTTGCTGGTTCGTGCCTCGGCTGGGTCAGTTGGCATTTCTGTGGTAAGCTAATGTACAGTATGTATACAGTATGCGGTTCATGGAGTTATTTCAGTGACTATTTCAGTGTTTTTTACTTACCACACATACATGTTTCTTTCTCAAAAACACAAACATGTATTTAAATGACATAACATGACTAATTGTAGCCTAGTTTGTGCTGTTTTCTATGGTATCACACTTTAGCCACTTACACGTTTAAGGCCCCGTTTACACTAGTGCGTTTTAGTTTTAAAACGGCGTTTTAGAATGAAAACGATCCGCGTCCACACTCGCGTTTCACCCAGCGTTTCTGAACTGCTCTCCGTCCACACCAAAACGCTGAAAACGCACATCACGTGACCACACACACACTCTCAGGCAAGCGCTGTAGCCAATCTACCCAGATGAGAGCTGTGCTAGTCGGACTTCTCATCAAGCATCTCCCGCTGGATCTAACCTCACTATATTTATTAAACGGAATATTTCTTTCATCTTGTTGTCTTTATTTAACGACATATTCATTGGACATTGGAATCTATTACTTGTTCTCAGGTAACGCGTTTTGGCTAAGCGCAAAGATAAGTTAATGATTAATGTAAGCACGTACATTCTGTATATTGACTGATCGCTTGCCTTTATTTCCTATAATGTATAAACTTATTGTATGTTATACTTTTATAATGGCCATTATCGATTAAAACTGATATTCAGCAAAGAGAGGGTGTGTTTCGTATTTTCACTGAAATTGAAAGGAGGCAGTTGTTGTAGGCTCCGTTTTGTTATAAATATGCACACAGTGAAGATGACGCTCATATTTGCAGCACGACGCCTCAACATTTTTGCTGTCTGTTTAGTTGTTAATATTAAAATGAAAATAGGCAGTTCCTTATATCATGTTTACATTTTATTGTTGAGAAAGTAAAACAACGTAGCCAGGGTGATGTGAATGAAGTTATAAAGTACACTGTTCCCTTTGAAGATTTACCCGTGTCCTCGGTATAGTCTGTTTTCCATATCAAACTGAGAAGAAGAGACTGCAGCCTTGATCAAACTTGCGAAGTTTTAACTTACACGGAGAAGATGCAGGACTGAACTGTGCGTGTTAGGCTACTTAATATTCAGGAAAAGCCCCAATCAGAGAGGCGAATGTCTGCAGCCCCGCCTCCGTTTTCAAATGTCTCCGTTTTCCATCATCCACACTGAGACGGAGCAGCTGCGTTTCAGAATGAAAACGGCCTCTCCAGCGTTTTCGAAACGCTCCGTTTTCGGCGCTCGAGAACTCCGGCGTAGTGTGGACGGATGGCGTAACCGTAGCAAAACTTATGCGTTTTCAAACTAAAACGCATTAGTGTAAACGGGGCCTAAATGCAACTGAAAAAACCCAAATTTCAGGGTATGTCAAAAGTTCCCCAGGCCCCCAAAACACCTCAGGCCCCGGAGGGTTAGGGGTAACCCTAATCTTAACCCTAACTCCAACCCTAACCATTAATAAAACACAAAACCCCAAATTTCTTAATGCCATTTTCTTAATTTAAACATTACCATTGTGATCAGCATTGCAGTCATCATACTCTTCTATTTTAGATAGACGAATCACCAGTTGTGTTTTGGTCAATTTGGTCAACTGTCTTTGTCAGAAAAATACCAAAAAATCCCAAATTCTTCATTGGATGCATTTTAGCTCCATTTCTGCCTACCTGTTTACAACGAAAACCTCATTTAAATCAACATTGTATATATTCCTTTTTTCTGCTGAACACAAAAGAAGATATTTTGAAGAAGACTAAAAACCTGTAACCACTGACTTCCACAGTAGGATAAACAAACACTTTAAAGTCAATGGTTAAAACTTCAGAAATATAAAAACAAATTCATAAATTCTTCATTACATGCATTTTAATTCCATTTTAGTCAACCTGTTTACAATGAAATCCTTATTTAAATCATCCGTGTCTATATTTACATTTTCAAAAAGTGCATGTTCTTGATACAAAGAAACTCACCAGAGAGATAATAATAAAGTAAATCCAACCTAGGCTCATTCTGAAAACGTACCAGTATATATATTTCTGGAGAGCATCAAATACGTCCCAGGAGCTCATTTTTTCCCCCCACCAGTTCCACCAGAGGCCGCTCTGTACGCTTTTTGAGATCTCATCTTTCTCTCGTGAGAGCCATTCTCGCCTGCTGTTCTCAAATAAATCCACCAGAGACTGCTGTTGACTGACTGAATGACTGACTGATTGACTGACCCACCATCCTCCTCCCCTAAACCCAACCAATAGTGTTTTCAAAATCACTGATTGACCTGCCCACCCACTTCCCTAAACCCAACCGACAGTTCTAAAAAGCAATCCAGAAAAACAAAAGCCCTCGTCTGACTTTTACCATGTTGTTTACTTGTTTATTTTATTTTTTTTGGATTTTGTTTTATGTTTTACCTCATTTCTAGAATTGTTCTTCGCCGGGCTTGAACCCTTTCAAACCAGCGTTTGTTTTAAAGGCGAAATGCTGCCATACGTTCTTCTGGCTACATAATTAGCAATTTCCAAAAAATGTATATAGGGCTTTGTTTTTTTTTAAAATGAGCCTATGTTGAGTAAATCTGGATCAATCTAAATAATATGGAAGATTGTCTTAAAAAAAGTCACAACAGACACTGTAAATATAGTGCATTAAGAGCAAGTACCAGTCAAAAGATGGCTTCTCTCCACAGTCGAAAGCGTCCTGGAGCTCTTTGACAAGGTTGGCTTGTCCTGGCAGACGAAACAAGCCTTCTTCACGTAAACCCCAGTTGCGGATGAAGTCCACACACTGCTCCACCAGCATGGGTGCCATCTTGTTGCCATAACGACGCTCATATCGAACTGTCTCTTCTAACTTCTGTCCGAAGATCCCTGAAACACAAGCACACAGGACCAGATAAGATAATGATAAAGAAAACCCTGCTGATATTATGCTAGAACTTTGAAGCACTTGGCTGAAAATTAATTCAGAATTCAGCTGATTCATACTTTCAGTATAAAGTTTTCTTGCTGCGATTCATTACTGAAGCTTTCATCACAGTACACTGAAAAACATTATTCAAAGATGATTCCTTGGATTTACTCAATTTTTTTCGTTAAATGGTTGTAAACAATTTATTTTTGTTGAATTTAAACAAACTAATTAAGTTGAACATAATTAAACTTAATTTGTTTGTTTAAATTCAACACAAATAAATTGTTTGCAACAGTTCTGCATGCAACACTTTTTTCATGCAGTATCACAGTATTGACCCAAGCTTCAAAAAGGTTACTTTAACAGGGATATTAACAACACAAATACTAGTGTACTGATATATTGTTTATACATGTTCAGAGAGTAAACAAATGTTTCAACCAAACACAATTGCAAAAGGATGATAAAGCACAATAGGTAAAACTTTACAGTGATGTCTTATAATAAACATAAGTTAATGAGAAAAAGCCAGATTTATTACAGGTACTATGTTAATATTAGTTTAAAAATACAGCTGAATTTGCTTAATTTTACTCTATTTAAAAAATGATTACAACTTTAAAGCATTATTAGGCATTACTTAGAAACGAACATCATCTAAGATTAAAGGGTCATGACACCCCCCATTTTCGGTTCAGGTCTACCTCAGAATTTTTTCAAAAGATGCATCATAATGGGCGTGGAGCTCCGCAAGCAAAGGGCGGGGGTGGGCGTGGCCAGCAGGGAAGAAGGAGGGGAGCGAACAACTGTTGTTGTCAGTTAGCTCACAAAATGTGACACAAATCGTGAGGAGACCCATGATTTTATAGTTTACAAAGTTAAAATGCAAAGAAGTAAACAGTGATTTAATGCCCAGCTACATTTGTTATTTGTAATTTCATACAAAGATAACCACAACTTATATCATTATAAAGATAATCGTGTTCAGATAAACACTATAAATGAGGACTTTTCCCTCAAATCCCCGGGTCTGAATGCAGACTCAGTGCAGCAGGTCTCCTGCCCAGCCTATTTCAACCATTAGCCCTACTGGTAATCTAGAGGATTTAGGCAAACACAGCAGCATGGTGATGTATCTAAATGTGAACGAACTCCTGATAAACGTCCGCCATTCTCCAATTCTCGTACTGCTCTCCCGACAAAAATGCTTGCTGGACACAAACAGCTTTGCTGTGTCAGCCCTGACAGCATCGCAGGGAAAAACATGCAACAAACCACGTGGATCATGGAATCAAACACATACGAGCCTTCATAAACAGTTAAATACTGTGTGTCGTGGGTCCATGTCTCACAGCTTGCTTGGCACTGGCAGGTCTGCCTTGCCTTCGGAAAGCACGTGCAGTCATGAATAATTAGGAAGCAGGCTTTTCTCATAGGATAAGAAAACTCAGCTATAAATAATAATGAGAAACCGACACGTCATCTTTGCACTTGCTGTTTTGCGATACGTCGCCGATTTTGATCACGCCCCAAAAATCATTTTTAACCCGGAAACTGAAATTAGCTGACAAAAGCTCAAAATTACCCAGTTTATCCCACAGTTAAAGATAACAGGTGCTAACAACTGATGCGCTTCACACACAAATCTGTTAAAATCTCAAAAAAATAAGTACTCAAGGGTTTCGTGAACCTTTAATAAAAGCTTTTGTAGTTTTAATGGTGAATTTAGATTACTTTCAAACCTGTAGATCAATAATTTTGTTCTGGAAGGGATTAAACTTGTTACAATGTTTATTTTTGTACTTGGTGCTGTTTGCTTTCAATCAGGAAAGTTTCTAAATGGACCAAAATAGTTAAAACTTCTCATACATACCCTCATTTCAGATGTTTCAAGGGTTGTAAAAACCGATCTATTGAATTAGCCAACCTATTTCCTGTCATTTTTTGTAACATTGAATTAGTTATTTTAAATCAAGAATACAACATTCATTAACTTTGTTTTTATTATTAATTTTGAGCTTAAAAAAACATTGGCTAGAATTATGCATTTTAGGCTTACATTATAGAGAGAAATAACAGATGAACTGAGTCTGCAGCCAGATCATGAAGCAGATCAATCTTTCTTTTGAGGTGAACAAAACAAAAAGCCTAATACAAAATATGATAAGACTAAAATATGGAGAAAAAAAATTAGATGGTAATATCGGTCAATCGGATAAACAGCTTTCGTTAATATTTCAGCATGCTTTCACTTTCATATTTGACAAGAAACTCACATTTACGGGTAGTAATGACATCCTACTCATAATTCTCTCTTCATATAGCAATATACATGGCTAATACATATCCATAATACACTGTGATATAGCCTGATTTGTTAGTATGTGGATCATATCACTTTCTCACTACAATCACTCAGCTCCAGAGTTTGTTATAATCGAGTCAAGACCACCTCATTCAGGCAATCTCAGACCGATTGTTCTGTCGTAGATCAGACAGTGATTGCTGGATTCATATATGCCAAACGAACCGCGCTAACAGGGGATAATCACCAGGTTCTGAAACAAACACCTAGGTGTGAAAGTATCCTTAATGTTGGAGCCTTATTGGACAGTATTACCATACAATAACTTTGTAAATAGTCACTTACTTATTTGTCAATATTTAAGTTAAGTTGTGAAAATGTAAAATGCAAATAAAAATACTAAATCTCTTTAAAATCAAGATAAAAGTTTAAATAACTAATCTTTCACAGTATTTAGAAATGCCCATGATATCAATATTTTGTTTGTTCATAATCACAATATATTGAATAATTGAAAATTCAGCATATGCCTATCCATGAGTATTTGTTATTTTGTTTATCTTAGCATCTTATCATAATCAACTATTCCCAAGTCAACATTTATACTTAGTCATTTGATTGGTTGGATAGAGTTGCTTAAAGTTACATTCTAAAAAATGCTGGGGCAAATGAATCCACCTGCTGGGTTAAATACAGACAAAGTGAACTATTGTGTTAAAATCATTTAAATCTTATTGAACAAAACAAAACAACGTTGGGTTTGTCTATATTTTAACCAACACTGGTTTATAACAATCCAGCTTTTATTTTATTTCATTTCATTTTATTTTATTTAAATAGTCAGTTTGGTGATGGAGTTGGTCAAAGTTAGTTATTTGGTTAGGTTGGGTTAGTCAAAGTCATGTTGCTGAATAGGTTGAATAAATCTAATAATTTGGTGGATTTGGTCAAAGTTTGCCATTTGGTAGGTTGGGTTTGCCAACGCTGATTTAATTGCTTGGGTTGTGTTGATTAAAGACAGTCATTTGGTCAGTCTTTGACATTATTTATCTTACGTCATTGTTCAGATCCCAAATAGTAGTTTTTAAAACACAGTTTCTCTCTTTTTAATATTTCTTTTTAAGGTTTTGCTTTTTACTTGTCCCAAATCATTCGTATTTGTGACCCTGGATTGAGATTTATCGATTATCTGAAATTGGAATAAATACGCTTTCCATTGGTGCATACTTTGTCAGGATAGGACAATATTTGGACAAGATACAGTTATTTGAATATCTGAAATTAAAGCTTAAAAAATCTAAATATTGAGAAAATTAAGTTTAAAGTCCTCAGAAATACACAGTACCACTCACAATTTCAGTTTTTATACATTTATGTTAGTAAATTTACTAAATATCTACATAGAACACAATGTTCATTTAATATTATAATAATTATTAAAGATTATAAGGCCACACTTGATGGTCCCTTTGTTGAATTTAAATTACATTGCATCTATATGCCAACTAATTTTCATTAGTTTGTTAGCAGACTGTTAGGTTGGGGTTAGGGTTAGTGTAAGTTGACATGTACTTGCAAAGTTTCTTATAGTCAGTTAAATGTCTGTTTATGGGGCATATCAACAGATATTAAGCAGACAGTCTACTAAAGGTGCTTTCACACTTGGCTCAATTGCCTGGACCTTACCAAAGTTTGATTGTCCCCCCCTTGCCACCTCCTCGGTTGGTTTGTGTTCACACTGTATTTTTTCCTGACGAACCGCGGTACGCTTGCATCATCGCACTGCTGTTTTGTTTATGGCCGTTGCTAGGTGACGCAAGCAAGTGCCGAAATGGAAAGATTTCCGCACATCCTGGTCATTCTGCTTTAACTGAAACTTTTGGTTTTGGACATACAGAAAGCGACTCGCGTCCATCTGCCGCAAAAATATTAGAAACATTCAGAACATCACATAGTGTCTGCAGAAGCTGTGTTTGGAGGAGACAAGCAGATATCACTGTGTATCATTGTTTGCCCTGGCTCAGTCCCGTGCGTGTCACCAAGGTAAGAAATGTGACACACACATACACATACACACAAACACACACGAACGAACGTTATGAAAAGGATAGTTTGTTGTACAGTTGGCGGTAGTGAATTGTACCAGAGTTCGCATGTACGGTGCGTGCCCGAGTTTAGAAGACACGTTCACACTAGCTAAACGTACCGTACTATGACGTAAAACGAACCCGGGTGCGGACAAAAAGTGCTAGAGGCAAAGCACCCTAATACTCAAATGGACCATCAAAATAAAGTGTAACCGAATATCATTTTGGCATCACAGACATGTCTATCATTTTGACCCATACATTGTATTTTTAGCTATTCTATTTAGCTGTCAGACTGGGTTCGCGTTCCAGCCAGGGTCACATTTATTGACTGACAGGCCTAAATATGAATATTTCCAGTTAGTGTGCTAAATTGTAATGGAATAACAGCCATCTTAAGATCTTTTAGAGCCTCAGACATAAGTTCAAAGCTCTGCTTCTGTACTGGAGACAGAAACGCCCCATCGAAGTGAGGCGAGAGCAGCTAAAGAAGCCTGATTTAAGCTATTCTTTTACGTCACGCTCACTGAGAAGAAAATGGCACACTTCCTCTCCTGGCCTGTTCTTTTGTCAGCATTAGTCAAGCTCAAAACAAGCGTGATTCACATGTGGCATGCATATGAGCGGGGATTAGGGCAGACTTCCTGGAAGCTTTGGATCGGTGGGGTTTTTCCGGGTCTCCCGACACAGACATGCGGTACAAGATGGTACAAATTCAACTAAGCCTACAAGACAGGAATGGTTTTACTGGACTTTCTTGCCTTAGTTCTTTGATTTCTCACTCTAAATTGATGTTTAACTCACCATGTTTGAAGCTGATGCAAGTTCTAATTTTGCGGAAGACACTTCTGTGCATGAAACTGTAGTAAAATAAGGGATGCAAAAAGGTGCATCCGATCTGTCGGCCTCCAAGCATCTTCAACAATGAGTCCAATGTGGGATCCGATTTCAGCTGAACTTAAACATGAGATCCAAAATGTCATCAGCTGGTCATTTTAATGTTTCCTCCAACCAAAAGTCTTTAAAAAAAGAAGCTTTCAGGAGATAATGCAACTTTTGAGAAGATCCTAGAACTTGGATTGCTTGCAAAACGTCAAAAATGAAAATGATTTCTGTAAAAAACTATTCTATATGGATCAAAGATGACAGGTCAATAACAATAAATAAATAACAACAAAAGAGTAATTGTTCCCCTGTTTTTTTTTATGTCCTGTTTAATTTTTTCAGATTTAAAAATAATGACGAATACATGGCATTTATCTCCTTTACCTTTATACAAAGAAGACTAAACTAAATTGTCATTCCATTATTATTTATATACCCCCAAAAAATATTTCCATGCAGAATAAGAGTCATTTGAATTTTTAAAGACTATTTAAGGATCAGAGTGGTGATTTAAAACAATAATTTGTCTTTTTAAAACTTTATATATAATAATTATACTTTTAACTACTTTGTATTACCAATTTTTTTTCAGCAAGAAGTTTTTAATACATTAAATTCATGAACATTTTTGTACCATCGCTTCATTCTTTTATATATTTCAATAAGATGAGCTCAAAATAAGTAGGTTATATGAATTAATGTATTTTCTACTTAAATATTTCTGTTAATCTGTTTTTACTTTCAATTTTATTTTGATAAAACATGTTAGAAATACTAATATGTTAAAAAAAGTTATGACACTAAAAACACTAATAAGTTAAAATATGTTACAAAGGTAAACACATTTAAAATATTCCTACGACAAATCTAAAATCACATGTTAATTCAATCTGATTTGACATCTCATCTTTAACCCATATGCAGAACATCCCTTTCTGAATGAACCAAAACCCAAATCTCCAATGGTGCAGCTCTGCACAAGCGATGTCTGTTGACCCTGCAGGTGTGAGATGATGATGATCTGGCTAGAGCACAGGAACAAAAGTAAATAAACTGAATGTAGACATTCCCTTGGCTTCCACTCCTAATGATTTACGCAGAAGAGTAAGTTTCCCACGAAAAAGAATTCGCTTCTATCCAAGTACAAAATCCTGATGGATTTCCTCTGCTTTCGGTGAGTTCTTCTTAGTTTCTCTCGCCTGGATCTCCAGTTGCATTAAATCTTCCTTTTGAATTTGACTTGTCTTTCCGTTCAATGCCAGACAAATAACACCGATAGACAAACGCACACGCTTAACTTCACTTTATCCATCTTCAATGTATCCTGGGTTTTTCCTGCAACCTCATTTAGCAACTGTTCTTTGTGTAGCCACACAAATTTTAACCAACTGAAAATCAAATATCTTCATCTGACAGATTGGATCTATCTCCATACTGTTCTCTGCTCTCATTATATCATCTCATCGCATACCTCTGAGGTTGTATCTTTGTTGTATGGTCTTTTCTTGTCTCCTTTAAATCCTGGTTACAATTTGCACCCTTTGAGATCTTCTCTTGCGCTTTCACCGATCCCCAAAGTCTGTTTTTAGTCCTCAGAGTCATCACACTACACACTAAAGCCGTTCCTCATACATTCGCCATCCTCTGCTAGTCCTTATCTGAGTCTTTTTCCTTTTTTAAGGAAGTCTGGATTCAAAATGGGAGGAGACGAACCACTCCATCCATCCTGACCTGTACTGGAGAGAGTACAACAGGGCCAAAAAAGCCCCCCCCCCTCCTCCTTTCACTCCATCCCCTAAAGTTATTGTTAAAAACCTGCTAAGCTCTGAGCTGTGTAATCGCTTGTTGTGGCTGCTTTGAGCCTTCTGCTCTCATTCCTGCTGTTCACACTGCCGTGTTTTTGTGAACAGTGTTTAAAAATAGATGAGAGTGAATAACTTTCATCCCAGAAGTGTTTATGTTTATTTAATTCATTTCACAACAAGGGATGTACTTTAACCAATGATCCCCATGTCTGTAAATGTACCCAAATTAGCCCAAAGACTAGTTTTCATTGGTGGTCCACTAGCCAGATGCAGTGCTTCCCACAAGTTTGAAATATACTTACGGTAGAAGCTGGATTGAACCACATTTTACCTATAACACAAATAGTTAACTATATGCGACAAACAAAACATATTTAGATTTTTAACACGATTTTTGATTATCATCATCAAGAACATCTTCTTTTCAATGGGTTAAAGTTAAAAAAAATGTTGAAACAAATTTAAAAGAAATCCACTTGTCTCTCTTTTATGCTATTCAGAAGGCATGTGCATCCACTCAACTTGTAAATCTGCTTCTCTCTGTCTCTCATTCAAGTTCAGGTTGCTTTTTTGGCATGACATTTTGTACAGTATTGCCAAAGCATTTTAGATGTATGAAATATGTAATATATTAACATCATCAAATTAATAAAATATACAGCAAATGAGAAATAAATGACAGAAAAAGGAATAAAAAAGGCAATATCTTAAAAAAATTATAACAATTACAAGAATAAAAGGTGTAGATTATTTTGAAAAGACAAATGAGTTGATTGCTTGTTTCTAATGGTGTCCAAATATTCTGCAGCCAATTTAGATGTAACTTTGTCTTCTCCGAGCATTTAGTAAAGGTCTTCTTAGTCGTTTAGATTAAAGAATTGAGAATTTATTGTCTCTGTCGCTCTCATGGTTGTGCGCATAAAATTAACAATAGCTTATAAAACAAAAGCAAAACCAAAGCCTGGGCATTTTAGTAGATTTAGAAACGCCGACCAGATGCAAAAAGCATGTGGGGTGAGCAGTATGACACGGGTAAAGGAGAGAAGATTTTCTACTTCTTAATCGTTCGCGGATGTTTGTTTAAATTGGGTGGATACAAAAAAGTGTAAAAGAATGACATTAATAGCAAAAAATATATCACTAAATATACTTGTGCGGCCTGCCGAAGTAAAGCTTATGTGTGGGAAGCACTGAGATGTTACCAGGGCCATACCAATAAAAATACAAATTCAAACTAAAAAATAATACTCAAATGAATGACAAATAAAACAACAACCACAACAACAATATTCAAAAGCCTACCCTTCAGGCACAGGACGTCAACATGACATCATATTGACGTTGTACCCTAATGTACCCCATTGTCATGCGGATGTTGAGTTTTGTTTAGAAATACAAATCGGGTTGATGTCAGAACCCAACGTCAGGTCGACGTCTATATCCAATTTCCAATCTAAAATCAACCAAATATTAACGTCTAATCATGTTACACCTTGACGTTGTGTGGTTATTACCACTATGACATCTATCAGATGCTGGATTTTTGTCGCTTTTCAACACCCAAACCTAAAATCAACCAAATATCAACGTAATCTGATGTCATAATTGGACGTCAAAATGACGTTGCCCTTAGATGCAGACTAGACATTGAATTTTGGTCACATGACGTCACAACCTAAATCTAACCTAATATTAACGTCTTATGATGTTGTGTGTGTGCTAGGTAGTGTATACAATGTGAATTATTAGGAAGCCATTTCTTAAAATGATACTTAAATGACTTAGAAGATACACATTCTCTAACAGATTGTGGTATCAAATTTCACTGCTTTAAAAGAAAAACAAGCCTGACTGAAAGAAGTTATTTAGTCCTTCCAGCTGATTAGTGGAAACAATTAAACTTAGCTTAGGGTTAGTAACCTATGAAACAAGTATAAAAATAATGAGCTCTAGTTTTGTTTGATTTAGCAAATCTACTGTACGTAGAGAAAAAAGCCACATGGGAAGATTAGACCTGTCAACAGCAGCAAATTATGACTTTAATAAAGGTCCCGTGTTCACGTCTCATATACAGGAGCCTTATGGGGACTGTATGTAGCGTGCCAAAATGACACTCACTTTCCACAATACTTTGTACGCTTTGTTTATATTTGAGAGGAATGATAACCCATATTACAAAATCTAGGCTCTATTGCTTAACTAAAACCAACCCTTCTTTACCCCAGTGGTTTCTTTTTTTTTGCAACTTTACATTACAATTAAGGATGCATGATATATACAGTAGTGGCCGTATTGTTATCGACCGATAAGTTATATTTTTAATCGTGATGTCTTTAAGCCAAAAATTATGTCATATTTTTGTTTGTTAAACCATTTCCATCCTTGCTGCCCGCCACCTTTTTAAAAATTATTTTACAGCTATTATGATTACAGGTATTAAGTCTTTGTCAGTGTTAAGTAACTTTGTTGCTTTTCTAGTTTTATAACGTTCTAGGATTTAAAATAACATCAGTTGTTCACTGTATGTGTTTGCCATTTAATTTTACAATCAAGCTGAAAATGTCAAAATTCTATACACTCACCGTACACATTATTAGGAACACCTGTCCAACTGCTCATTAATGCAAATTTCTAATCAGCTAATAATATGGCAGCAACTCAATGCACTTAGGCATGTAGACATGGTCAAGAAATCTGCTGCAGTTCAAACCGAGCATTAGAATGGGGAAGAAAGGTGATTTAATTGACTGGTTCGAGTTGATAGAAAGGTAACAGTAACTTAAAAACTTACTCATTACAACCAAGGTATTCAGAAGAGCATCTCTGAACGCACAACACATCCAACCTTGAGGCAGATGGGCTACAGCAGCAGAAGACCACACCGGGTGCCACTCCTGTCAGCTAAGAACAGGAAACTGAGGCTACAATTTGCATAGGCTCACCAAAATTGGATAATAGAACATCGGAAAAACGTTGCCTGGTCTGATATGAGTCTCGATTTCTGCTGCACCTTTCTGATGGTAGGGTTAGAATTTGGCATCAACAACATGAAAGCATGGATCCATCCTGCCTTAAATCAATGGTTCAGGCTGGTGGGGGTGTAATGGTGTAGGGGATATTTTTTAGGCACACTTTGTTCCCATTAGCACCAACTGAGCATCATGTCAACGCCACAGCCTACCTGAGTATTGTTGCTGACCATGTCCATCCCTTTCTGACCACAGAGAACCCATTTTCGGATAGCTACCTCCAGCAGGATAACGCGCCATGTCATAAAGCACATATAATCTCAGACAGGTTTCTTAAACATGACAATGAGTTCACTGTACTCAAATGGCCTCCATAGTTACCAGATCAACCCAATAGAGCACCTTTGGGATGAGGTGGAATGGTAGATTTGCATCATGGATGTGCAGCCAAGTCTACAGCAAATGCGTGATGCTATCATGTCAATATGGACTAAAATCTCTAAGGAATATTTCCAGTACTATGTTGAATCTACGAGGATTAAGGCAGTTCTAAAAGCGAGTCCAACCCGGTACTAGTAACATTTTCCTATTAAAGTGGCAGGCGAGTGTATTAGCTTACATTTTAGCTATCAGCCTTCAAATCAAAAGAGCTTCAAATCAAATGAATTCATCAAAGAGATGCAATTCAAATATATATTCTTCTAGAATCTTTAGGTCTTCTAATAGGCTTATAGGGATAGTTCACTCACAAAGGAATATTATGTCATATGTCAGTATGTCCGACGCAATTTCACAGCAATTCGTAACTTTTTGATTTAGTGGCTTATTCGGATGAATTCATATGATCTAATTCATACAATTTAGTACGATTTGCTCATCACCCAATAACGGCTGGGGTTAGGGGTGGGGTTAGGTGCCACACCTCCTTTTTAAAATCGTACATTTTTGTACAACTGAACACGTACGAATATACTTACGTTTCCTCGTGAGATCAGACTGGTAGGTCATATTGTTTTGTTGAGCAAAAAAGAAGCTACATTATATGCTAGAAACCTGTGACCATTTACTCTCTATAGTAGGAAAAACTAATATACTGTAAGTTAAGTAAATAGCGTCTATCACACATACAGACCTTTCCAGAAAATTACCAGCAATTTTCCGGAAAGGTCTGTAGGTGTGAACAGGCCCATTTTGAAAATACCGGTATATTCGTTCTGGCTATTTACCGGAAAGAGAAGTTGTAACATTACCGTTAATTTGCCGAAATGCCGTTCTGTGTGAAAGCAGAAGGAAGATTGCCGAAAAGAGTGTGTGCAAGTCTAGAACGTGCTGACGTGACACGTCTGCTTTAACCAATCAGAACAGTCAGACGCATTCACGTCCGTGTGGTTTATGAGAATAAAATTCTTTTAATATTTTCCCAGACACATTTAGCAGGTAGAACAGGGATGGGCAAACTTGATCCTCGAGGGCCAGTGTCCCTGCAGTGTTTTGTTCCAACACTAGTCAAACACACCTGAACAAACTAATCAGTGTCTTCAAGATTACTTGAACTCTATAGGGAGGTCTGTTTAAATAGGGTTGGAGCTAAACTATGCAGGACACTGGCCCTCCTGGATCAAGTTTGCCCACACCTGAGCTAGAAGTTAGTCAGATAACGTTTATGTGTTCATCTTAATGCCAAAAGTGTAAATAATTAAGATAAGACAATTTGACATATTGACAATAAGATGCTTATGATAAGCCGTTGTTTGTTTACCTTCAAGCTTTGCGTGTGCCCGTGAAACAGCCTGTTAGCGCCAGCACACACACATATCATCTCGATATGCAAAAGTGTTTCTCTATATGGTTTTATCGGAGTTGTTCACAATACTGATCCAACCACAGAGTTTGCAATCTAGTCAAATGTTTACAAATACAAGCCCAGCCGTTTAGAGCTCATATCTGGCTAATGATGTCAGAATTTACCGGTATTTTGGATTGGATGTGTGAACGGTCTTTTTTGAAAAAATTCCGTTAGGTCCTCGCCTGTGTGAACAGCGCTTTTTTGAATTTACCGGTAAAGTCGTTCCGGAAATTTTCCAGATATTTACCGGTCTCACTGTGTGAAAGGGGCTAATGGCTACATCATGTTCAACTGACAAAAAAATTAAAACAACTGAAACAAATATGGAAAACGTAAAATGTGATTAAATTATGGTAGAATATTTCGTTTTAGTCACTTTGAAACCCACAGTGAATACTTTGGACTCTTGAGGATCATTTTTTGTGTTTATTTTTACACCACAATAACTGTTACAACAATTACAATTTAATCTCAGACCATAATTATTGCACATCCCTATAGTCCCACACAGTTCACAGCTAAGTTAATTGAGTTTCTCATGTAGCAGGACTGAACTTTCAGTCGCTCAATACTCTATTAACTCCAAAGAAGTCACTTAAATATCACTGAAAAAGTGTGATCACACTGCAAAAGCCAAATCGGAATACATCTGATACTGATAATCAACAACATCTGTGATGTCACGAGTTGCGTAGATAATGCAGCTGCACACACAAGCTCAAATCAAACAGAAGACGGAGCCGTGAGAGGTCAAGGAGACGAGACTAAAACACACATGCAGACGACTGGGTGGTCGTGAACTCCTACAGTGTGATATTGTACACTGCTTGTCTCGATGACCTTTGACCTGAGGGGTAAATCAGCTGACTGTGGGTGGTAATGTCACTTTCACGAGTACAAATGTGAACACGACACTGGAATCGTAATTCATTTGGTGAAACACTTAATGTATGGACACACTATATTATTGATATTGGTTTTGCGCACAGAATTGTCCGATAAGATCTTAATAAAGAGTCCATTTGTTAAAATGCAAAGAATAGAGTTCACTTAAACACATTTAAAGGTTTAAGGCATTGTGAGAGTGAGATTATAAACCAAAAAAGCTACACTCACATTTGGTCAAATATTGTTGGGTTTGTACATATTTTACACAATGTTGGGATTTGACAACCCAGCATATTTTAAAGTGTATTCTAGCCCTATGCACAATATAAAAACTGACTTCAATATAAAAAACTCTTGAGTAATTATTAAACAACTGATTTAAGAGCTGTTAGTTGAAAGACAGAAGAAAAATGGCAGTTACAACCCAGTAGATTTTTTAGATTTAGGTCGCCAGCATCTAAGGACAATGTTTATTTGACGTCCAATAATGATGTGAAATGATGTTGATATTTTGTTGATTTTAGGTTCTGTTAAAAAGTGACCAAAATCCCAAAAAAACTAAACCTGACAATTATTTGTCAGGTATGGCAACAAAAATTCATTGTCTGGTAGATATCATATTGATAACGTACACACAACATCAAGTTGTAGCATCATTAGATGTTGATATTTTGTTGTTTTTAGGTTGCGTTAAAAAGTAACCAAAATGCAACGTCTGTCCGACGTTGGACATTGATGTCGACCTGACGTTGGGTTCTGATGTCAACTTTCAATTTTCATTTCAATGGGTACAACGTCAATTTGCTGACGTGCTGGAAATGCATGTAAACTGCTCTGATGTCAAAATGACATCAGATTGACATCTAACATTGGCATAAAAAACACCTCAAAAATCAATAGTTTTTCTCATGATGGTTAAATGTCAATTTCATGTTGTTTTGACATTAATGTAGACATCATATTGATTTGCATTTTTGCCATTTTTTGATGTCGTTTTGAGGGAAAATTCTAACAAAATTTGAACACAAGAATTTGAAGATGCACATCTGAACATGTTAAATTAATTCATTTTCTTGTCGGCTTAGTCCCTTTATTAATCTGGGGTCGCCACAGGGAAATGGACCACCAACTTGTCCAGCACATTTTTACGCAGCGGATGCCCTTCCAGCCACAACCCAACTCTGGGAAAAATCCACACACACATTTACACACACACTCATGCACTACAGACAATTTAGCTTACCCAATTCACCTGTACCGCATGTCTTTAGACTGTGGTGGAAACCGGAGCACCCGGAGGAAACCCACACAAACGCAAGGAGAACATGCAAACTCCACACAGAAACACCAACTGAGCCGAGGATCGAATCAGCGACCCTCTTGCTGTGAGGCGACAGCACTACCTACTGCGCCACTGCGTCGCCAACATGTTAAATGTACCTTGAAATTAAAATGTACATATCATTTACTCAAGTAGTTTCATATCTATATGGGTTTCTTTTTTCTGTTGAATGCACAAAAAAGATCTTTTGAAAAACTGGTATTTTGTTGGAAACTGTTAGTCACTGAAATCCATAATAATAATAAAAAAACACTACATAAGATAATGGCTTTCTTTTTTTCAAAATCCCTAAAGGTTCAAGAAACTCTCAAGTACTTTTTTGAGATTTTACCAGATTTGTGTGGGCTGAGCATCAATTAAGACAATGTTAGCCCACGTTAGCTTTAATTGTGGAGAGAACTGGATAGTTTTGAGCTTTTGTCAGCTAATTTCATCTTCTAGGTTTCCGTCTGCCTGTCCAGGGATGACGCGTCGGTTTCTAGTTATTATTCATGGACTGAATTTTCTTATTCTATGAGAAGAGCCTGCTTTTTAATTATTCATGAAAGCTCATGCTTTTCAAGGACAGACCTGCCAAGCTGAGAGACCGAGACCTGGCACGGCACGCAGTATATAGCTGTTTATGAAGGGTCGTATGTGTTTGTTTCCATGATCCAAGGAGTTTGTTGCATGGTTTTCCCCACAATGCTGTCAGGGTCGATACAGCCAAGCTGTTTGTGTCCAGCAAGCATTTTTGTCGGGAGAGCTGTATGAGAATTCAAGAATGGCGGACTTTGTCTTTTATTAGTTGAGTTTATTACTATTCAGACACATCGTCTGTATCTGTGCTGCTGTATTCACATACTGTGTGCTTAAAATCATACAGATTACCGGCAGGGCTAATGGTTGAAATAGATAGGGCGAGAGACCTGTTGTAAGTCCTCCTCGTTTAGAAAGTTTATATTAACGTGATTGTCTTTCTGTATACATCCATTCATTAATTTTCCTTTGGCTTAGTCTCTATTTCATAGGTCACCACTTATGTGTATATATTATATGAAATTATGAATAACCTATTGTACATGTAGCAGGGCATTAAATTACTTACAGTTTTTTTTTTTTTTTTTTTGCATTTTAACATTGTAAACTATAAAATCATGGATGGGTTTCAAATTTAGTGTCTGATTTTATTTAGTATTTTTTTTCAGCCAACTGACAGTTGTTTGCTCCCCTCTTTTTCCCCTGCTCTGCCTGCCTCGCCTACTCCATCCTCTGCTCACAGAGCTCTACACTCATCATGTATATTTTTAAAAAAAAATTTTGAGGTAGACTTGAACTGACCCTGAAAATATCAGATAATATATATCACATAAAATAAACTCAAACAGGTTCGGAAGAAGAGGAGGGTGAGTAAACAATGGTTGATTTTTTGGAGGGTGAAAACACAGTGTGCCTCAGTGTATTTATATTGTATTTCCAAAAAAAGCCAAACCCTGCGGGGGAAAAGTTGATGCAACATCATGTAGCACAAGCTGTAAAATCCACAACATGTCTCTCCAGGTTTTATACTGTCAGTCTGTGTCACTTGGCTTCAGGCCGAGTTACATGTGGTGATTAGTGCGAACAGTTGAATTCTGCCCACACGTACAGCAGTGTGATCATTCAGACAGACATGAAAGCATGAGCCAGTCTTGAGCTCAGCTTTAAACTCACACTAGATAATGGGCAGTCTAATGAGGTTTCTGCCTGAAAAAATAAGAGCACCTCCAAACATACCCGCACAGCATTGAACAAAATCACTCATTTACATGCTCATAGAGAGACGTCGATGACCAGCAGTAATTAAACCACTTACACCGAGAGTCAATTAAACTGACCTAATGGGCTCTATTTTTGTGTAAAATGAAATCTTTCAATATGTGAATATGCATTCTGTTCTATTTTTCGATGCACTGTGATCCAGACACACAATCTGAGTTAAAACTACTAGTGATTCACCAATATGGAATTTTTCACCGATGCCAATAACTCTTGGAGATCTCAATATCCGATATATTGACCAATAATTAGAAATATACATTTTTCAACAATTAGTGCATGCTTGCAAAAACAAAACGCAAACACATAAATTAAACCACTGATTTTATCTTACTTTTTTATTTAATTATACTTTTCTGTAGGCAACTTACTTTAATATAAATTTCAAGAGTTCACACTTAGCTGATGATTGGTAATAAACTTGTTTGGCATGCTGTCCTGGGAGAGAGCCCTGAGCTTATAAGATCCTCGAGCTTGGGACTCCCTCCATTAGAAGGCCGAGATGGGAGTTTGAGCTCAGGTAGATTTCGAGAAGTCCCCCAACCTATTCATGGCTATTGGAAGAAATAATATGGCGAAGGATATATAAGGCTTGCTAAGAGCTTGACTTTGATGCCAATTTGGTATGTTCAATTTACTTAGGTTGCGTGTTTTTGGACCATGGAAGGAAATTGGAGAACCTGGGGAAAATGAGCAAGCTCCGCACAGAATTGTCAACTTGTTTAGTAAGGACTTTAACCAGAGACATTCTTGCTGTGAGGCAACAGTGCTAATCACTGGGTTACTGTGTCGCCCATCTAGAAAAGAGGGGGAGTAGGGCTGGGTGAGGGGTGGATTCTTCAAGACGAAGATACTGAGATAAGAAACTCTGATTATTTATAGAGAGTTAGCAATTTTTCTGATTGGTGAATCAGTGTGGCTAATGAGGTAGAGATCTACGCGGGACTAAATTTTGAATCCCGCTCCCGCCCGCACCCGCCAGGTTTTAGCTCGAATCCGACCGCTCCCGCTTATATTAAGCATTTGTTGTCCCGCTGCCCGACCCACCCCGTTTTCTACCCGCCGCGCCCGATCCCGCTGGAAAAAGCGGGGGGGGGGGGGAGAACAAAACCAAAAACTACCCAGAGTACAGAGTCCAGACAGCCTATAACAAGCTGTCTGTAAAAACAGTAACACACACACAAACACAGACACACACATAAGCACCAAGCACACACACAGGCAAAGCTCTCGCTCTCTCATTTACACACACACACACACACACATAAGCACCAAGCACAGCCGCGGGAATGCAGACCTCTATAATGAGGGACCAGCCGTGAACAATCATAAGCACATGATTCTATCGAAATTAGTTTATAAATAAACTTCAAAAAATCTACTGCCTGGCAAAAATAAATGCATAAACAAAGCAACCAAGTCACTGAAAAATTAACCAAAATCAAAATTATCATATAATTTATCAATAAAAATGATCAGCTTAAAGATAATAGAATAATTTTGGTATCAGAGTGATAATAATAACATTAAAAATAGCATTTATTGGCCGATATTTCACCGATATATCACGTGTCCTCAAAACCCAGAGCAAATTATTCAAATTAAAACATTTATTTAATCTTTGGCTGTCAATTCTCTTTATTATTAACCTCTTAAAATGTACTTAAAACCGGTATGCAAATTTTATACCAGTTTTATTTATTTTTTTAAACAACATAAATATTGAAAAGTTTTCAATCAAGATAAATTCATTTTAGAAGCATAATTGTCCATTTCCAAATTAAAAAGTGATCATTTTATTTAAGCAAACTTCAGTCCAACAGTGTTTTAGATATAGTTCATAATAACAACAATACAAAAACTTGTTAGACTATTTGCCGTTATTGTCTTTGAGTAACTGAATCATTTACGACAGATTAATTCACAACAGTTTTTCATTAACCCTTTGTAATTAATGATCACACTGGTGTGATCAGTCTTGGCTTGCCTCTGGAGTTTGAAATAGCAAATTATTTGGCTATCATACACTTAGACCCACATAAGTTTTAGTTAAACATAACTTTATGGCTGATGATCTATAGAGACGGCAATAATATGTCATTTTTAGATATAATCGGATTAAGTGCTTTATTCACAATATATACACACTGTTTAGGTTACTAGAACAATTTCTTTATTCTTCTCCCACTTACTTTCATCTACATTTGGAGAGGTTGATGAATTGAAATGTTGTACATCCAGCAGCTCTAATCTCTCCCCCGCAGTGCAGACTAACACGGCAGCACCCATCATATTTGATATCCTATATCGTATCATATTATCATAGATATTATCATCATTTTTAAGCTGTTTAAATGATGAAATACAAGTTGTTGCAGATACATATCAATCTGAATATCAGAAAATAAACGATATAATTAGGATATGAATATTTCAGTATTTCAATATTTTTGTAAATATTTGCAGAAAAGGGGAAAACAAATAAATATGGTTAAATTACTGGGGCTGCTGTTTTTCACATGATATACTTGACACTTTGTAATGGAAACTTTACAGCGATGAGTTCTCATGCAGCGATGAGTACTCATGCAAGGTTTGTTAGCAGAAGTACAGTTTTAAAACTTATATCCATTAACCAAAGCTGAAATATTCTGACAGACTGGTTGCAGCAGCTCACCTCCTCCAAACGGAGCCCATATCACCCTGCGGATGCTCTTCACCCAATCCTCCATGTCATTCTGTGTGCTGGCCATAAGCAGATATGTCTCATGATTGGATGTCATTCGCTCCCTGTCGCCCCCTATGGAGAGAAGATTGAAATAAGGTGGTCAATATATACATCTAGGGTAAAAAAAAAAACTAATCAAAAACCAATTATCTATAAAAACTAATTATCCTCACACCTCCGCAGCTGATCTATTACATTAGGAACTGCAAGTGTGTTTGGTATTAAAAATTATTTTACATTAGCTTAAATGTGCATATCAGGCATTATTTCATTATTTGCATACAATAATCTGAACATTCGATAAAGTCAAGTTAAAACTTTTTCTCTTTCTTTCCCCCTTCATTTCTTTCTTTCTTTCTTTCTTTCTTTCTTTTCCCTCCCTACTTCCTCTTTATTTCCTTCCATCCATCCCTCCCTCTTTCTTTTCTTCCATCCATCCATCCATCCATCCATCCCGCTTTCTTTTTTTGTAATCAATCCCTCCCTCTTACTTTCCTTCCAAACATCCCTCCCTCTTTCTTTTTATCTTTCCATCCCTCTTCTCTTTCTTTCCTTCAATCCATCCATCCATCAACCATCCATCCATCCCTCTCTTCTTTCTTTCCTGTCATCCATCCCTTACTCACTCACTCTTTCTTCTTTCTTTCTTTCTTTCTTTCTTTCTTTCTTTCTTTCTTTCTTTCTTTCTTTCTTTCTTTCTCTTTCTTTTCCCTCCCTTCCTCTTTCATTCTATCCATCCATCCACCCATCCATCCCTCTCTCCTTCCTCCTTCTTTTCTGCCATCCATCCATCCCTCTTTATTTCTTTCCATCCATCCCTCCCTCTTTCTTTTCTTCCATTCATCCATTTATCCATCCATCCATCCATCCATCCATCTCTCTTTCTTTTCTGTCATCAATCCCTTCATCTTACCTTCCTTACAACCAACCATCCTTCCCTCCTTCTTTTTATCCATCCATTCATCTATTTATCCCTCTCATCTTTCTTTCCTTTAATCCGTCCATCCATCCGTCCATCCATCCATCCCTCTCTTCTTTCTTTCCTTTCATCCATTCCTCCCTCCCTATTTCTTTCTTTCTTTCTTTCTTACTTTCTTTCTCTCTCCAACTCCCCCCTTTCTTCACATATTCTAGTCAAAAGCTTTCACAGTAGGGACTTTGCAAATTTCTCACTTCAGAATAGAAACAGATGATATATATATAAACATCATGTCAAATAAAAGATATAATCGGGGAAAGTTTGTATAAGTATATTCATAAGTAAAAACCTTCAGAAAACAGACATGACAAAAAAAGTAAGAAATAAAATTAGACACAAATAAAAATGTAAAACTTGGTTTTTGTAAGCACATCTGTGAAGTTAAGTGAAGATTTATAGCTCAATGTAGGAGTATAAACACATCTTGAGAAAACGGCCTTTAAAAACTTGATAACAAATAAAACTCTATAAACGCTTCGTATTTTGTATGTTTTTTTTTTTTTTTTTACAAAATACTAAGAAAAAAGAAAGAAAAACAACTACAATTTGACATTAAACAAGCCACTTTTAGCCTTCAAAGCTTTCCTTCACACCAGCACCAGCAACTGCAGCTATCTGCTCTCTCCCACATATCAACAAACCACTTGTCAACAAGCAATTAGGTCTCAGTCATTAAAGATGAGTGTCCTTTGTGCAGTAAAGCTCACTGACACTCCTGTGATCTGTCATTAACCCTTGACTCAAAGCCATTATTTACAGACGTACAGGTGTGTTGACAGCTGTGAGGATCTGGCCTGAGAGCTCAGAGCGAATATGAATGTCTGTCCTGTTTCTGAGTGCAGCCCGTGCCATTAAAATCACCACTTTGATATCAATGTAAATTGTAAAAAAAAAAAAATAATAATGAATGAATAAATAAATCTATTTATTTATCTAGGATATACAATGAAATATATATATGTGTGTGTTCATTGTAATTTTTTTTTAACAGATTTAGCTTTATGCAGTATTGTTTATACATTTACCTGATAGAATGTTGGGGGTAACAAGTACAAGTAGCGCAAGTTACATAATGTTACTTTTCCAAGTAATGAGTGGCGTAACTTATTTATTAAAAACGATTAAGTAATAATATTTGAGTTACTTTGAAAAATGTAATGCGAGTTGCATTTTAGATTAATTAATTAGCTTTTAAAAAATAATATGCTGAATTTTGTTTCTCGCCACTGTCACTACTGGCTTGCTTGGTTAGGATTTGTGGAGATGCACATCGATGGATTTGCTCTATCTCACTGCTATTCGTAACTTTTTCATTTAGTGGCTAATTCGTACGAATTCGTATGATCTAATTCGTACATTTTAGTACGATTTGCTCATCCCCCAATGACGGTTGGGTTTAGGGGTGGGGTTAGGTGCCACACCTCCTTTTTAAAATCGTACAATTTTTTACGACTTTACGAATTCGTACGAATTAGCCACTAAACTGGCAAAACATAAAATACTTACGTTTTCTCGTGAGATCAGGCTGGCTCTTCAGTGTTTTTGGACTTTCAGCAGTGAAAATTAAACTACACTGAACTGAACAGAACATTAACTCTGAAAACTGGACTCACACACATTCCATTTACTAGAGCTTCTATGTTAAGCTACTTTGACACGATCTACTGTACATTGTGAAAGTGCTATAATAATAAAGATGAATTCAATTCATTTCAATTGAATTAAAATGATCGTAGTCAAGTTAAATCACACATGCTAATGCAGCAACAGGCAGAAATAAAGACGGTAGAGCCTTACATTTCTGCAACAGAAATATTCAAATTTTTTGAACACATGGAATCAAAAAAAAAAGAGGATAATCTGAATGGATAGTCATTTTACTTTTTAAAAAGTCAAAAAGTAGCTAACGCATTGCTTTAAACTTTCAATAATTTGTAAAAGTGGCATGTATTGCTCTATGGTCAGGAAGTTCTCTGAAGATAACATTATCCTACATTATTTTATAATGTTTTTTTAAAGGTAAATGAAGGTTATGCAGTGTGTTTTGGTTATTTAAGAGCTCCTCTATTTTAGAAATTGTGTTGGTGGTGGGAGGCGGCCGGCCAGAGTCACGATTGCAGGCCAGATTGACCGTCAGGCCACCGGGAAATGTCCGGGTGCTATCATGGCCAGTCCGCTCCTGTATATATATATATATATATATATATATATATATATATATATATATATATATATATATATATATATATATATATATATATATATATATATATATATATATATATATATATATATATATATATATTACACAGTTTAACAGAGCAAGGACATTTAAACAGTATGTCTGATAATATTTTTTTCTGGAGAAAGTCTTATTTGTTTTATTTAGGCTAGAATAAAAGCAGTTTTTAAAATTATTAGCCCCTTTAAGCTATTTTTTTTTTCCGACTGTCTACAGATCAAACCATCGTTATACAATAACTTGCCTAATTACACAAACCTGTCTAGTGAACCTAGTTAACCTAGTTAAGTCTTTAAATGTCACTTTAAGCTTTATAGAAGTGTCTTAAAAATATCTATTGAAATATTATTTACTGTCATCATGACAAAGACAAAACAAATCAGTTAATAGAAATGAATTATTAAAACTATTATGATTAGAAATGTGTTGAAAAAATCTTCCGTTAAACAGAAATTGGGGAAAAAAATAAACTGGGGGGCTAATAATTCAGGAGGGCTACTAATTCAACTAATTAATTAAAAATAAATAAATAAATAAATAAATAAAACAAATAAAAATCATACAGATGACAACAATACTGATAAATATTTATTTTCTATTCTTTTGGGATTTCCTTTTTTTTTCATTAACTAACAATACTTTGAACATTGAAAAATATATATTTTTCTAAATAAAAACATCTCTAATAATGTTTAAAAAATTTATTCTATTAAAAATGTATATGCTAAATGTTTTATAGTCAAAATATTCACAAATTGGTTGAAAAGTGTGATAAAAAGAAGCAAAAAAATCACAAATTGAAATAATCGCATACCGATAAATAATACAATCAAATGAACAAATATGTTTAGTTCTAACAGTGCTGATATTAACAAACTCGCATGATATTCGCCAATAAAACAGACCAGCATATTCAAAAGCAAGAAAACATTCAGATCGATAACAGGGAAACATCTTATTTTGCCCTCATCCATATGGAACGAGATGAATAGCAATCTTTAAAAGCATCTCTGACACATCTGAGGCAGCGTTTAAAGAGTTAATGGAGATATGATTGGAGTGAAAGACTAAATTATTCATTGTATTCATTTGTGCAGTACACTGGGGACTTGCCGCTGTCTTGATCATCGATTTTCATCTGCAATGAGATCAGTTTGGCGACCATTAAAAATGTATTTATAGACTGTCGAGAAGCGACGCAGATGGAAATCGGTGAAGCAACAACATCGACAGCGGCGTTTCCATCGAATTCTCGGCGGCAGCACTCCAAGCAGAGCCATTGATCATTCGGAAATAGCTTCAGTACGCAACTGACAGTGTTATAACCTTTTTTTGTTTCTCAGGAAAGTAAGAACTGGAGGTTTAGCCTGCTTGTCAGATTTGCATTGGTTTCAAATATATGGAAAACAACCCATTCTTTTTACAAGTAGCCAAATGAGGGTTTGAGTTCATAAACTCAGCTCTGTATTTTATGTTCTAGGTGTAAATGTTTGCTTAATGAGGTTTATTAAATATGACAATTACGCATTTAACTCAAAAAGCAATTAAGTAAACTCAGCCAAGCAGGTTTTTACATGGAAATAGTCTCATAAAGGACAAAAGTAAGCATGTTGAGGCCGTATTCTGTACTTTTTGTAGCATGTTATTTTTCCTTCAGAGTCAATTTATACAAATTACAAATCATTTTATTTTTCTCTTTGTCTATTCTTTTGAATTAGACCTTCCTTCCTGGCTTCAATAATCAATTCATGTATTCATTTATATGCAGTATGTACTTGTACATTGTAAAAAAATGCTGGGTTCCACACAATCGATTTGTGTTAGGGAACTTTGAAGGAATTAAGTTAACTAATTTTTAAAAAAAAATTTAAGTGGATTGAACATAAGAAAATTACATTTTCTAAAAAAAAACCTCAAGAATTATGCTGTTTCAGCTCATTTTAAATAAGTTGTTTAAACAAACAGTAAACTTTGTATGCATTGTTTACTCTCAAAAAGCACTGTAAAAGCACTGTAAACAACCAGATCCTGCTATCTACGCTTGAGTCACTGGGCGTTGCGGGCACTGTTATACAATGGTTCAGATCTTACCTCTCTGACAGGTCATTCAGGGTGTCTTGGAGGGTAGAGGTGTCCAACCTACAGCATCTAAACACTGGGGTACCTCAAGGCTCTGTTCTTGGGCCACTTCTCTTCTCCATCTACACGACATCTCTAGGACTAGTCATCCAGAGACATGGATTTTCCTACCACTGCTATGCTGATGATGCCCAGCTATACCTCTCTTTTCACCCTGATGATCCCTCGGTTCCAGCTCGCATTTCAGCCTGCCTGTTGGATATTTCACACTGGATGAAAGATCATCATCTTCAGCTTAACCTCGCGAAAACGGATATGCTTGTAGTTTCTGCCAACCCAACTCTACACCATAACTTTTTAGTTCAGATGGATGGGGCAACCATTACTGCATCCAAAATGGTGAAAAGCCTTGGAGTAACGATTGATGACCAACTAAACTTCTCTGACCACATTTCTAGAACTGCTCGATCGTGCAGATTCGCACTTTATAACATCAGAAAGATCCGACCCTTCCTATCTGAACATGCAGCTTAACTCCTTGTTCAAGCTCTTGTTCTCTCCAGATTGGATTACCACAGCTCTCTACTAGCGGGGCTTCCAGCTAACTCTATCAAGCCTCTTCAGCTGCTCCAGAACGCAGCAGCACGAGTGGTCTTTAATGAACCTAAAAGAGCACATGTCACTCCGCTGCTCATCCGTTTGCACTGGCTGCCAGTTGCTGCTCGCATCAAATTCAAAGCTCTGATGTTTGCCTACAAAGCGACTTCTGGCTTTGCTCCTTCTTATCTGCTCTCACTGCTGCAGATCTATGTGCCGTCCGGAAACTTGCGTTCTGTGAATGAACATCGCTTTGTGGTTCCATCCCAAAGAGGGAAGTAATCACTTTCCCGAACTCTTGCGTTCAATCTGCCCAGTTGGTGGAATGAACTCCCTAACTGCATCAGAATGGCAGTCACTCTCTGTTTTCAAGAAACGACTAAAAACACAACTATTTAGTCTCCACTTCACTTCCTAATCTGCAATTGCCTCTCTGGATATACTACTAACTGTACTCAAAAAAAAAAAAAAATTACTAATGCTTTCCTTCTTAGACTTTACAGACCTGAAACTTACCTATAGCACTTATTCATTGTTGCTCTTATAGTTGTGTAAATTGCTTCATTGTCCTCATTTGTAAGTCGCTTTGGATAAAAGCGTCGGCTAAATGACTAAATGTAAATGTAAATGTACTCTCTGAGTGGTTATACACCTTTATGAGTTTCTGTCTTCTGTTTAACACAAAATAAGTTATTTTATAACTTATAAAAACCTTTAACCATTGACTTTCATAGTACAGTAGGAAAAAAAAATCAAATACTATGGAAGTCAATGGTTACAGGTTTCCAGCTTTATTCAAAATATCTTCTTTCATGTTCAAGAAAAGAAAAAAAACAAACAGGTTTGGAACAAGTAAAGGGTGATTAAATGATGCCGATCTGAGTGAACAACCCTTTTAAAGTGCATTGTTGATCACTAAAATAAAACACAATAAAAATTAACCAAAGAAAAATCTGAAAAGTCAGCAATTACAGAAGTTTGCTGTAGCGCTTCACCATCCACACCTGTTTTACAAATGGAAATGAAGGAGACAAAAGCTGGAATGCTGAGCAGTGGACAACCCACCGCCCGAGGCTGCAGATGAATGAAGGGTAAGATAACGGCAACTTAAGCCAAGTCTAAAGTGTCATGGCATATGAACCGAGCTGCTCACACAGGAATGCATGTGTGTGTGTGCAACAAAAGGCAGCCTCGACAGGGGTCCGGCGAGAAACACAGTTTACACACCATCTGCTGCCTGCTCATCTTCCTACAACAGCAGCAGCACATGCAAACCCACAGGAAAGACCAAAACACAGTCTGAAGACCAAGAGGAGGGACGTTTGTGTAGAAGTAAATGGTGATTCTTCACACAGGCTCAATCAATCCTACATTGGTTAATATACTGTAGAAGTAAATGGGAAATCTTCACCCATAAAAAAACAGACTACTCTGCTGCAATGACTATTGAATCAGATAATATATGATATTTCACACTTCGTAGTTCAACACATATGATTCATTAAAACCATCAGACATTTAAAAAATTGTTAATTTCTTGAGTCTTAAAAGAAACCTTTCTGATGATTACAATGTTGATACTGTATATACAATGGAATATTACAGTCTTACAAACATAATAGTAATCCTATTACAGGTTAAACACCACTTTTTTCTATGTATATTGTAAATTGTAATTTACTCCTGAGATTAAAAAAATATTTTCAGATTTACTGGAGTCTTCAGTGTCACGTAATCCCTCAGAAACTAATAACAACTAATAACAAATATGCTGATTTGATGCTGTTTTCCATCTATGTTAAAACTGTTATTAATATTTTTATAGACACACACACACAAACACACACACACACACACACACACACACACACACACACCTTATAGAAAATCGTATATTCTTTACAATAACTATTCATTCACTAATTTACCTTCCGCTTAGTAGCTTATTAATAAGAGGTCGCCACAACGGAATGAACCACCGACTATTCCGGCATGTTTTACACAGTGGAAACCTATTTTGTTTAATTCATTTCACCTTTAGTACATGTATTTGGACTGTGGGGCAAACCAGAGCACCTGGAGGAAACCCAGGCCAGCACGGGAAAAACATGCAAACTCCACACAGAAATGGCAACTGGCTCAACCATAATATTCATACACCAGTTTACGGATTTTTACTGTACACCGTAAAAATTGCCCGTGATTTCAATGGTAAAAAACTGTACAAATGCTACAGTACAAATCCGTAACCTGGTTAATGATATGTTTCCTTAATATATACGGCAAATAACCGTAAATTGACTTTTCCAGAATTCCCTGCATGGCACGTAACTTTTTATGCATTTGACATTAATATGGATCTTTTTAGTTGTTTCCCCATCAGTTATGTACATAAGAGATTTATGTTACATCTAATGTTGATAAACAATGTTTATTTCATCAATTTAATTTTATGCATGTTACCATACTGGTGTTTAGTAGCTGTGTGAATGACACAGAGCACCTTCTATATACTGATACTCTTTTCTGTTTGTGGGAAAAGTTGATTGTGATGAGCATTGGCTCATTATGTAACTTCCTCATCACCCCCTGCATGTGGGTGTGCTAACGTGTGTAACAAAAGTTGTGTAGATGTTGATCATTCAAAATACAGACATATTACCTCTATAAATTAATAAAATACGGTAATTTACCGTAAAAATGAAAAATTACTTTTACGGTTTGTACCGTGTTTTTTACGGTAAAGTACTGGCAACCACAGCTGCCGTTTTTTTACCGTAAATTTTACGGATTTATTTTTTACAGTGTAGCATTTTTACAGTTTTTTACCGTTTAAATTATGGCCATTTTTTACAGTGTAGGACACACTTTCTCCACTTTATATGCACCAGACACTTTCTTTTCAACAATCTATGTTTCTGGAAAAAGACATTCTTAGTGTACTTCACGCAGGTGAATGGATTGAAAAACCGCCTGTAGATTACACAGTCTTTTCCTCTCTATTTGCACCAAATAATTTTGATATATTTTAATAGAGAGAACTGGAATCAATTTTAGCTATGGTAACTAAGGTATCGACTTAAAAGTTTAGCTTATAAAGTCTTTAAAGACATCAAAACAACATCTGCAGAAACTCTTCTGTCACAGAAATTCAGAAACTCTTTTGTCACACACACACACACACACACACACACACACACACACACACACACACACACACACACACACACACACAGTTGAAAATCTGCAGCAAGGAGATGAGCTCTATTAAAAATAAAGGAATAATATAAATGCTCATTAAACCGCAATGGCCATCAGAACTATTTCTTTTTTTCTGGATGCAGCTAGTCAGGATTGGATTCATAATTCGATCAAAAAAAGTTTAGTGGATCCCTCATTTTTTGGGGATTTTTTTGGGTCTCGCCCCAATAGTTGATTTAACAAGGTTTAGATGGCAGGGTTCACTTATTCAAAAGAACCACAATAACAAAACAATCACAGCAGAGTTCATATTTGCCAAGTGTGGACACACTCTTAGTGCGAAGAAACCTTTCATGAATGTTAAATGTTCTTCATTGAACATCAACACTGCCTATAATTCTCTCTTCAACCCTTTCACCCAATAAAACAGCACTAACCAGCACTCGAGTTCACTCCAGAGACCCCTGACCCCACTCTTAAAACCTAGAGATCTACTCTAATAGATTACCCTTCCTCTTCAAATGAACTTAACGATCTCTGACCCTTACGCTCTCCCTTCCCTCCATCACCTGGCTGTACATTAACGTTAATGTGGCTCTTTAGACCACACTGTTCCCATGAGCACAGATGGAGGTGACCCATTTATGCTGTTCCAGGACCAGCACCTCTTTACCAATAGTAAACAGAGGCTTTAAAGATCTGAGATCACCGTCCATCTTTGGGCTCCTCTTTACCTCGCAGCGGGTGAGCAACGAGCTCTCAAAGGTTGATAATGGACCGGCTTTTCACGAGCTCGCTGCCATTGATCCTGGTGCCAGTTCACACACTCAGGAGGCTAACGAGAGCCCTTTGTGCCCGCTGAGCGCTCAACAATCACCCATCCTCATGACCAGAGCCAGTTAGCAAACCATAATGTGCCAAGCAGACCGATCTACTCCAGCGAGCTTCAATAAATGAGGCTAATATGCAAACGTGGGAGCTAATTACATCCAAAACAACATCAGTACATTTTGATGCCAAATATTGCGTCATTGCTTGCTTTTTGGTGTGCACTATTTTCTAGAAGTGTTGCTTAAACATTAAAACGAGCTCATGCAGTTGAGAAATTTTATGTTGTTTTTTTTTATGTTATACACTATATAGCCCCTGAGATTTTAAACGAATTTTTCAGTAATTTGACAAATAATTTAACACGTTCAACAGTTTTTTAGCATATATATATATATATATATATATATATATATATATATATATATATATACACACACACACACACGCACGCACGCACGCACGCACGCACGCACTCACGCACGCACACACACACACACACACACACACACAGACACACACACACACTTACACACACACACACACACACACAGACTCAACCATGTATATTTGTATTAATGTATTAATGTATATTAATGTATAAAATGTTTGTTTATATTTAACATATAAACACAATATAACACAATTATATATTAATATGAATTAGGGCTATATGACATAGGAAAAAGAAACTGGCATTGCAATATTTAGTTTTTCTGCAATATATATTGCGATATTACAGTTGAAGTCAGAATTATTTGCCCACCTGTTTATTTTTCCCCCAATTTCTGTTAAATGGAGAGAAAAAAAAATTTCAACACATTTCTAAACATAATAGTTTTAATAACTCATTTCTAATAACTGATTTAATTTATTTTAGAAATGATGACAGGAAATTAAATTTTACTACATATTTTTCAAGACAATTCCATACAGCTTAAAGTGACATTTTTAGGCTTAACTAGGTTAATTAGGTTAACTAGGTAGGTTAGGGTAATTAGGCAAGTTATTGTATAACGATGGTTTGTTCTGTAGACTATCAAAAATATATATCTTAAAGGGGCTAATAATTTTGACCTTAAAATGTTTTTAAAAAAAAAGGTAAAACTACTTTTATTCTAGCCGAAATAAAACAAACAAGACTTTCTCCAGAAGAAAAAATATTATAAGACATACTGTGAAAATATCCTTGCTCTGTTAAAGATCATTTGGGAAATATCTAAAAAAAAAAAAGAAAAAAAAAATCAAAGGGGGGGCTGATAATTCAGATTTCAACTGTAATATAATTTCACAAGATGAAAATAAAACATTAAAAATTAAATAAACAGTGCTTTATGGTTTTCTGTGAATTCTAACAGTATTGAGTATTCAGCAGTGCAATAAACAAATGTCAAATAACACTGTATAGCAGGGGTGCCCAATTTTTTTCTTATGACGGGCCAAAAACCAAAATTGACTGAGGTTAGTGGGCCATTGGTGAATATAGTTGCCATGGGTAATTTCCTAATGTATTGTTTAATGTTTAAAAATAACTAGAAAACATTGCTTTATATTAACTATTACAGTATTTTCTTACGTTTTATAATGAACTTATTACAGTAAAATGAAAACAATCTCATTTTTAACAGAATGGATTAACACTAGTTTTTGCCTTGATTTGCTCGCCGATGTCTTCTGCATAGTCTGCTATATCTGTAGAGTGACAGAACTTACATTTTTAAAAAATCAGTTTCGTTTAATTAAAGCATTTAATTCCAGATTGCTTTTTTGCATGTCAGCAATAAATCAAACAATCAAAAAAGGTTACGTCAAAGTTGCAACACAGGCTCATTTTGAAAACATAGTAGACGTTTTTGTAGACTGCGAATTATGTAGCCGGGGGTACGTATGGCTGCATTTAATTTTTTAAGCGAACGCTACAGGGTGGTATGACGCCGTTCCTTTTGGCACTTACCGACTGACCGATTACCTCTGTGTGGAGGGCTTTCCCACCACAACCAGTTTGTCCATTTAGCACAAGTGCGTTGGCAGACTTAAGACGCAGAGAGGAATTGACCACTACGACGAAGACCGGGTTAGAGTCCGGGGAAGAGCGGTTCCAGAAATCAGTTAAGACAAAAACAGAATGCAAAGTAACAACAGGGTGAGAATGTGGTAAAATCCGAAAACGTGGTAAAAATCAGACGAGGGCTTTTCTTTTGCTGGACGGGTTTTGTAAATTGTTGGTTGGGTTTAGGGAAGTAAATGGGTGGGCAGGTCAATCGGTAAAATTGGTTCGGTTTTGGGGAGGAGGAGGGTGGGTCAGTCGATTGGCTGGTCGACCAGTCAATTATTCAGTCGGTAGACAGCGGCCTCTGGTGTGTTCACGCGAGAACAGCGTGGGCGTGAATAGTACTTGCGAGAGACATTTGAGATGCATAAAAGCGCACACAGCGGCCTCTCGCAGATTTGTGAAAACTGCAAAAAAATGTACCTCCCGGAACGTATTTCGCGGACTCCAGAAACTTCCACGGGACTACGTTTCAGATTAAGCCTGGGTTGCAAATTAGACATGACGAAAGGCATTCTCTACCAACCCTCTCCATCATTCTCACTCTCTTCAAAAGGTTACAATGGGCCAACTTTGGCGCGGGGGCCCTATATTGGGCATCTCTGCTGTGTAGTCTTCATTTTATTAATACATAAAAACAACTAACCTTTGCAAAAGTGGCAAACGTCATAATTTCTTGTGCCCAAATGGTTTAAATTCACTTAAACTCTTAGTCACAGGGTTTCAAAACACATTCAAATTTAGGTTTATTTTAATCCCATCTTGATGTTGCAGATCCTGCGATATGATTATTGCAGAGTCTCACATTGCGTTATTAATTCTGAAATTATATATTGTGCAGCCATAATATGTGTGTAATTATTTTTAAAGTATATATATATGTATTTTCATATATTCCATAACAGCACTATCCTACTACTACCACTAATAATAATAGTAATAATAATAATAATAATAATGATGATGATAATGATAATAATAATAATAATAATAATAATAATAATAATAATAATAATAATCATAATAATAATAATAAAAATAGATAATAATAATAATAATAATAATAAGAAGAAGAAGAAGTTTTAATTTTTATAGTATATCTAATAATTTGCATAACACACATAGATTCGCTTTTTTATATCTCAACATGGAACAAAATAATAATATTAAGAGCTATGTAAACATGTTTGGTCAACAATAATCTAAAAGTAGTCTGAATACATTACCTATAATGTGTAATGATTTACTCTATAGAAACTGTCTGTATTGAACAAGATTTTGCTAGCAATCCACTCAGAACTATAATCTGCATGTATGACCTAAATGACACGCTTCTGATGTTTATTGCCACCATTAACCAGGAATTCATACTCAGACATAACACTAAGTAAACATATGCCACATAAAAATGCATATATCTATATAGAGAGCTGTCTGACGGTGTTTAACTACTGAAGAGAAGGTTTACATAAGGTAATGTATAGCCCGGCAATGAACCATCAGTGTGTGTGCAATAAACAACATGAGAATGAGCTGCAGACACACACATTCCTCTCATTCCCTGTATGTTTATCAGCATATGCTGCTCCTATGGAATTCTCATATGGAATAATATATCACAAGCACAATCCCTAAAAAGACAAACAAAAATGCTTCATTTTCAACATCCTTCAAGATAAAGTCCACTTACAAGATCTATCCAGACACACTTATTAGCACACCTATAATAAAAAGACCCAGAATGCATTCTTGATCTGTTATGCTATACCAGTCTTTCAAAGTTGATAATAATTTTTCATAAATGTAATTTGCACAGAATCTGCCGATAATTACAAGTTAAAGAGACAGTTCAAAAATGACAATTCTGTCAAGGTATGCTCACCTTTCACTTGTTTAAAACCTATTTGACTTTCTTTCCTCTGTTGAACACAAAGGAAGATATATTGAAGAATTTTTCCCATTGATTTATATAGTATTGTTTACCTACTATGGAAGTCAATGAGTGCCAGCATCCTTTAAAATACCTTATTTTTAATTACTGAGGTAAAGTTGGTTTTATTTTTGCATATTCAGACAATAATATAACTTCAGAAAAGTATTCATTGAAGATTTTACATAAGGAAATCATATTTTCAGCCAATGAATCTCAATGTGCAGTATTGTTTACAATCAATTAAATTAATATTTATTCTAATTTAATTGTTAATATTGTTTTGAAGCCCTAATTACGAGCAATTTTCAGATCAAACATTCAAAGTAGCATGGTAAACAATATATGTGGCTGTCACACGTTGTAGGGCACGTCATGATTTTGCCAAGTATGATCCGATCCTGAATTAACATCTATGTTGAACCTGGAACACATTTTTTTTGGAAAATGTAATTCATACCTATTCCCTACCCCTAAACCCAACCATAACTGTCAATTATTCCCAAAACCAGAGGGGAATAATAGTTGGATAACAATCATGTAGAAGTGCTTAAATCAAACCGCAAGTCTTAACATAAACTGTAAACATATCCCTTAATTCTGATTGGCTGATTGGAATGTTGTTCCAGGATCAACATAGATGTTAATCCAGGAACATGTCGTACCTGGTGAAATCAGGTTAGTGTGTTGTCACTGTTCAAAAATGAACAAATATGTAAATTTCTAACCAACTTTACCTCTTTTTTTTTTTATTCAACAGAGGAAGGAAACTTATAAAGCTTTTAAAATAACATAAGGGAGGATAAATGATACGATAGTAAATGATAAATCAATGGTCACTTTCCTTTTTGGGTGAACTAATCCTTAAAAGACGACATGCCTTTACATGCACTGATTGCAGCAAATGTGATCAATACTAATATAATAATAAATATACTATACAGAGCACTGTATGTTCTCACATAACCCCCCCCCCCCCATATAACTAGTACAGTAGATTTATTCAACAGATATGACATAAATAATGTAAATGTAACATGTAATTAAACAAAACCCAAAACAAAGCACTCCAAATGCAAACTAATATCAACAAGTATCGTGACAGCTCACATAAACAAATTGTGGAATGATAATTTCGGCACGAAAAACAAATCAATCGATCTGTCATACCTATTGAAAGCAAACTATTGCTGTACACAATCTCTGTTTATAAAAAAAATGATGCCAATTCCATTGTAAAAACACAATCAAATGCTCTCTTTAGACATTTCTGCTGTTATACACGCGATGTGAGGTAGAGGGTTAAAAATAGCAACTTTTAAAACGCGTCTACAGACCCTCGAGTTGCGCCTGTTTCTTTTAAGCGCCAGAATAAACTCCCTCTGGTAGACTATTTAACATTTCAGCGTCCACGTTTGCCACTTGAGTACATAAATGCAGCCTTGTTTACACTCTCTCCAAAACCCTCACACGCAACAGTTACTGTACGCTCTCGGGTTTTGCGCGCTTCGAAATGAAACCACCACACACGCCAGCACTATAAAATAACGCCTCAGAATGCATACTAACCCTTTGGCATCCAGTTGCGGGCAGTTGTTACATGCGTACGGATTGAAAGTGCTGCAGAAATAAATCCCACTCGTGCTCCAGACGGCCGCGCGCACCGGCAGCGCGAGACACAATGGAGCAGCAGCGCTGTCTGTCATTCAGTCCCTCCCTCGCGCGCAGCTCTGCCACCAGTGTTTGTTTGGCGTTTAGAGCAGCGTGACGTCATGCAAGACCGGTGACACCGAATGGGTGAAGATGCTGTTCATTATTAACTTCACAACACTTCTTTAAAATCTTTGTTTAAAATTACATACGAAGGCTCACCTTCATGTGTTAAATGTGCCTGTGGGAGGTCATATGGACAGAATGAAGGAAACTTGTTCAACTTATTATCTTTTTCATATTTTTTGGATAACTTATGCCTTGTTTTTATTACTGTTATTTTTATTATCATTATTATTATTTGTATGTATTTATTTATTCATTTTTTATCATTATTATTATTATTATTATTATTATTATTATTATTATTATTATTATTATCATCATGAAATTATTGTAGAATTGTTGCTTGTATTTACCGAACACTAGATGTACTGTTACTCTGTGTTTAAAACATAAACTCAGTATTTTTGTTTTAGTATTTACATTTTTTTCAGTTAAGTATCTTTCAGTAAGCTTGTGGACCCTATTTTATTTAAATTTTTAAATTAATAAATAATAAAATTATATATTTTCTTGTAATCATATAATGTTATATATATTATTATTATTTTTATAACTCTCTCTCTCTCTCTCTCTCTCTATATATATATATATATATATATATATATATATATATATATATATATATATATATATATATATATATATATATATATATATATATATATATATATACATATATATATTTATACAACAGTTCTGTCTGGTTGTCGAATTTGATTGGCTGATAGCCGTGATATATTTAAGTAATTTCAGCACCCTTACAGCCTCTTTACCCTTTGTGTATTGCTCCGCCCACATACAGCCAGCAAAAAGCAGACACTACAGATCTAAAGTTTAAAAGATGCTTGCTCAACTGTTTAACTGTCAGCTTATGATTTGAATCCGGAAGAAAGTAGTTCTTCATACAAAAGGGTTTTTGAGACTCTCCATGTTTGATTTTGTTTTTATATACACAATTATGCCGTCAAACTGTTGTATAAACGCAAAATCACACTCGTAGCAGTGCGATATGGCTGTATATTGGCACTGGTGTGGGCACTAAGGCACTTGGCCTGTGGCCTCGTGCCAACGCACGCCTCCCACCAGTGCCGATATACAGCCATATCGCACTGCTACTCGTGTGATATTGCTCATATATATATATATATATATATATATATATATATATATATATATATATATATAGATAGATAGATAGATAGATAGATAGATAGATAGATAGATAGATAGATAGATAGATAGATAGATAGATAGATAGATAGATAGATAGATAGATAGATAGATAGATAGATAGATAGATAGATAGATACAACAGTTCTGACAGGTTCTTGAATCTGATTGGCTGATAGCTGTGAGATACAGCACTGGTACAGCCTCTTCATCCTTGTTTATTACTCCTCCACATACAGCAACAAGCAGAGGACACTCTACAGTTATATTGTTTTTTTTTTTTTTAAAGGATTCACAAAAAAAAAAAAGATTTATAAACTCTTTCGTTTTTAAAACTAAATCTTTACGTAATTTGACTGCTGGACTTCTCCATGATTGAGGGTGGGGGACGTATTTGTGTATTTGCAATGTAATAAACATTAAACTTATTTTTTTAGACCCTAATCATACAAAATATGATAGAAAACAAAGTTATATATAAATTATAGGATTAATTTGTACTTATAGGTATTTATTTAGGGGCCCTCAGATTTCCTGGGGCCATAAGCAACCGCTTACCTTGTCTAAACAGTAAACCCACCCCAGAATGCAAGTAAAGTCATACATTTTATGTTTAATGTTTTTTTTTTTCTCAGAAAATAAATTCTATTAAACAGGACACATTTTAACATATGAGAAAAAAGCTATTTTTTTTAGACTTTGACCTAAATATTTGTGTGACACTTATGTTTTACATGCAGATTGTTTCATAAGGACAAAAAGGCTCACTTGTTGCATGATATCAATTTCTTAAAGAGCCATATGTTTCTATGCATTATGAAAATTATTAAAAAACACAGTCTAGTCTAGTCATCCTGACCTCCTGACACACACACATACACACACCCAAGCACAATCTGTCACGACTGACTCCCTGTTCACTCATCAATCCAGCATTCCCCGCATTTTTCCTGTTTCCCTGATTTAGAAATGCACACCCTCCTTCCTCAGGACGTCCCGAACAACTGCTCCAGTGTTTCTGAACTTACTCATCTTCACGTTCACCATGAGTAAACCCATTAGCAATACTTTTCCTCATCCGTGCACACCATGTGTTCATCTAGTAAAGTAGGTAACAAACCCGTGACCCAGACACACTCTTCTTCATCTCATTAAACCAAATGAGATCTTGCGGATAGTGGCTTGATAGTGTGGTAAATCTAAGAGCTATCGTCTGTCACGCATGCTTGTGGGTTTAACACCAACTGCACTGACATAATCAACTGAAGGACTTCATTCAGATGTCACTGGTGTTTAGGAAGCATTTCCAAGCAGCTGTCTGGAGGCATTTGCAGGCTGCGCTGTGTGAACGGATTGTTATGCAAACACACTTTGACTCCAGAAAGAGTGCGCATTGTCTTCTTTTCTCTCTCTCTCTCTCTTTCCTCGGAGCGGTGCACCAAAGCGGCCATATAACCTTTATAGACATGAGGAAGAGGAACAGGAACAAACCCAGTGACCTCCTTTCTACTTCATCTTCCTGTTTATTCCTCCATAACCTCCAGGGTGAATTAGTTCTGTGTGTGTGTTTTTTTTTTTTTGTAAATGCAAATACCATTCATTGAGACTATTGAGATGTAGAGACTGCTTAACATGTCCAAACAGCCAATCAGAACACATTTTGTGTATAAAGTGTGAGTATTTTGCTTTTTAAGACATTGCATTTTTATTAATATAGTTGGTTACAACTTTATAATGTCTGTAAAGTAGAGCTAAATAAAGTTACTAGCTGGATGCATTTTAAAATGTCGCATTAGAAATGAGCAATTCATCCATTTTCCTTTGGCTTAGTCTCTTATTTATCAGTGGTCACCACAGCGGAATGAACCGCCAACTTATCCAGCATATGTTTTATGCAGCGGATTCCCTTCCAGCCGCAACCCATTACAGGCAAACACCCATACACACTCTTATTCACACATACACTCATACACTGCGGACAATTTAGTTTATTCTATACACCAATACCACATGTCTTTGGATTGTGGGGGAAAACGGAGCACCTGGAGAAAATCCACGTAAACACGGAACAACATGCAAACTCCACACAGAAACACTAACTGACCCAGCCGGAGCTCAAACCAGCAACCTTCTTGCTGTGAGGCGATGGTGTGAACCACTGCAGGGCTCAACAATAAGGACTGCCCGGTGGCCCGGGGCCAGCGTGAAAGACACTCGGGACAGTAGACAGGATTGTTACTGGCCCCTATCGGCCAGTAACGATGAGAATGTTTTTTTTTGTTTTTTTTTGTAACCTGGTAACAACCAGTACAGTGAAAAGATGGCAACATGGCGGCAAAATTAAACAATGAGGCTAAAAGAAAACGTCTGTTTCTAAAGGCTTAGAAGCAGACCATTACATGGGTACAAAATTAAGAAACTAAAAAAAAAAGAACAAAAAAAAAACAGTTGTCAGTTTGGCAAGCTATTTTTATAAAAAGTTATTTAGAATTGCATTAAAACACCAGCACATTTTTCATACTGCTCTTTCATTTGCATAAAATCTTGAATTTTGCTCATTATACATTTATTAACATATTTAAAATGTTTAAATTCTAGATTCACAGGCATAATTTTGCCACTATTTAAAATATGTGGCTAAGAAATAGCTATTAACTTTTTAGTTTTTTTGGTGGGGCTAGTGAAAATTTTGACAGGGCAAGTAAAAATCCCAGTAAAAACCCAGTCGAAAAAATGAGTAATTAAAATGGGAAATCCATTAATTCATAAAAAATGTTTTCACATTGACTTGAGGTGGACTTGTGTGAAAAAGGGTTCATGGAAAAATTGGAGATGGAATACTTTTGCCAAATAACCTAGCAAACATTTCACCCATATGACTCCATTGTGTTTACTACCAGTTACTCATCTGCCATTGGTCACAGTGAAGAACATGCCTCTTATCTCCCAATGGTCAGAGTCTAGAACAGGTTCCTAATTTCCCATTGGTCAATGTCAACAACACCCCCTCATCTGTCATTGGTCAGCGTGAAGAATATGCCTCGTATCTGCCAATGGTTATGGTCACATCGTCACATCGGTCAATGTCAGGAAAATGCCCCATCTGCCATTGGTCATTATAAAGAACATGCCTCTTATCTTCCAATAGTCAGAGTCTAAAACATGTTTATAATTTGCAATTGGTAAATGTCAGGAACATGCCCTCATTTGCCATTGGTCAATGTCATGAACACACCCTCATCTGACATTGGTCAGCGAAAAAACATGCCTCTTATTTGCCATTGGTCAGAGTCTAGAACAAGTTCCTAATTTGCCATTGGTCAATGTCATGAACACACCCTCATATGCCATTGGTCATTGTGAAATACATGCCTCTTATCTGCCAATGGTCAGTAAAGAACAAATTCCTAATTTGCCATTGGTCAATGTCATGAACACGCCTTTATCTGCCATAAGTCAATATTAGGAATATGCAATTAGTCCTGCCAAACAAAATCAGGAAGGCATTGGAAGGCATTATAATTGGAAGGCATTATAATTCACAGACCATCATAATATCTGACTCAACATTCACAGTATGCATTGCGCCAGATATTATAGATAGACTGAGACAATATGCAAACATACTGTAAGAGTATATAATATTGTCAAGTTTCAGATATCAAAAAAGTGAAAGTTTAAAATAGATCTATTTGCTGTGGGCTGGGATTTCCAGTGTAATGCTTTAAAGTTTAAACAACCATAGGGTATAAAGCCTGGATCATCATGAAAGAGAAGTGATTTATTGCTTCCTGTTTCAGACATGGTGTTAGCCTCCTCTGATCTGATGACCTGGTCATGAAAAAGCCTTACATAACCCATTATATTGTCCACATTAGCCGCAACAGAGAGGAAAAGGCTACATTCAAAACTCAATGCACTTTCAGACTGCTTCTTTCAATTGTTTTCTATATAAGCATTCACTAACTGGATGCCTTCAACCACTGTAAGTATATGTTAAAAAAGGAAATAATGAAAATGTATTAATCAATTATTTTTCATTAACCTCTTCCTATTTGAACTTCCTACTTGACCAAATACAGACATTGTTAAACCGCCTAAAACAACATCCCAATCAGTGAAATTATTTTTTCAAAACAGTTGCACAGAAACAACAGTTGGGTTGTAGTTGGTTCCATTAATTTTCACCAGAGGAAAATAGATTTTTAATAATGACTGATCAGTATAAAATGCAGACTTGAAATCAGAGATCGTGAACTTAGCATTAGACATGCACTGAAATGAAAATGTTTGGCCAAAATTGCAACCAAAGATACTGGTTGCACTTGGGTGAACAACAAACCCTAAAATAAAGTTGCTTTCAAATAATTGTTTAGTATTTTATTAAATAATATAAAGTAATTTTGTAAAACTTTTTAAAATGAATTTATCTTAAATTGTACTGATTTTAAAAACACAAGCCAATAAAACCCCCCACATTTTATCACCAGTTAAATTTGATTGACAGTGAACAAGAGGCATCAGTGTACCAGCGTTACTATGACAGCACAGTAGTGGTATAGCCACAGTAGTGGTATATGATTAGACACAAACATGGTTAAATGAGCAGAAATTCTACAGAGTGGAATGTTGCACTTTAATTGGTGCAGAAACAGACAACCCCTACCAGGTGCAAGCCATTGAAATGAATGGGTTTCATAGCGCAGTGCTTTCTTTGTCAAGTGCGAAAACCTACATTCAGACGTGCAGCACAGCATAACCTGCTTTCAGCTCATAGTTTCAGGCATTCATCTCTTTTGTTAATACAACTTATGAAATTCTGGGCATTCCTACTTAAAATAACATCTTTAAATTAGAATGAAATTTAATTTATAACCCTGTGCATAAAAATTCCCAAATCAGAGAGTCAAAGAGTTGCCATAGAGCAGTCCCGTGCAGAGACCATACAAAGGGCATGTGCAGGATACATTTTTGGAACAGCGGGGGGTGTGGGGGGGGGGGGGGGGTTGTTGTCGTGCGCATTCTGATCAGCTGTGTTGTCGCGTGCATACTCAAGAGCGGTGTTGTCACGCGCCTACTGAAGGGCGGGACGGAGGGTGTGTCGCGTCGCGGGGGCACTTTTGATAATTTTGGAAGGGCACTTTATATCCAAGCCTAAAAAGGGCATGTGCACTGCACAGGTTGAGCCCTATGTGTGCACATGCCTGCCATAGAGAGGAAAAAAATTTGACAACGGAAGTCAATCGATTGTTATGTGATTAATGTAGACTCAAACAAGTCCAGAAAGCACTTTGTACGTCATACTAATATTATTAGATAACATAAACAATCTTGTTTATGATCTTGTTTAACACCCCAACCCCCACCTCCCGCTCGTTTGCCAATCCTTCCCCTCTCTTTGCTCCCAACAATTTCATGTAAATTTTCTGCACTATTCTATCCATTAGGCTATCCAAAAAAAAAAAAAAAAAAAAATATATATATATATATATATATATATATATATATATATATATATATATATATATATATATATATATATATAACTTTTTTTTTTTTTACCTAAAAAGAAGTGCAAAAACCAGCCGTCCTCAGCTGTTACTCGACTGTAAGTGCTAACTTTCGAGGACTATTGAGACATTGCTGTTGATATAAAGTTCCATTTATGTCGCAACTCTCTTTCTATTAGTTGCACCATGCTACCAAAAAAAGGTTTAGCTCTGCCTATTAACTTCGTAAAGGACTAAGAGGATGTCTCTGCATTCCAAAGGAAAAAAATAAATGAATTTTTGCTTGTACTTTCCCAGAGATGGGTTACGACTGGAAGGGCATCCGCTGTGTAAAAACTTGCTGGATAAGTTGGCGGTTCATTCCGCTGTGTCGACCCCGGATTAATAAAGGGACTAAGCCGATAAGAAAATGAATTAATTTTTGCATGTACATACAGTATATAATTCCATGTCTTATAGTACTTTTTGGTATACAACATTTTTAAAGTCCCATGTGAAAAATGAATGAAAAAATTGCACACTCACTGATTCAAGCAGTCTTGTTTGAATGCATACACTGTTTACAGTATATGTAGGGGGTTGCCTGATCACTGTTTAGTGTTGACTGTTGTCACGGAATCCCCATTGTGTGTTGCCGCGGCAATAGAATGTGACGGAATGTTTACAATTAACTTCAGCTTGTATAATCCAAGCCGTAGTTCCATGACTCCTGCAAACAAAAACAGATCTCACCGTCTCTATTCCACTCATTCCTTCCAAGTCTCAGTCATTCAGCAATGCTTAGCAGCTCTAAGGGCCGAACTCTGTCTGCTAGGGCTAATGTGGCATGAATGATGGATGTTGTGGCATGAGTTTCTACCTGACATACTGAATCAATTCTCATAGCTGTCATAACGCTATCATAATATCACTCTACTGCGCATCTGAATAGATTATTCGGCGTTGCGTCATTCAGATTACAGCTACTGCAGTTTCAGATCGTGACCTTCGAGAAACATGTCTTGATAAGAAGTTTGGCATGAAGGATTAGACGAACACACAAACAGCCTGTTGTGTTCGGGGGCTAATAATCTTAAGGATTTACAACCCATGTCAAGGCTTACTTGGTAAACATGCCTCCAATAGTCAAAGGACGTAAAACAATTTCATTATGTTCAGAGAGTAGATCATTTTTATTATTTTTGTTATTGAAAGTGCAAAACATACACATTGCAGAACACATAAAAAAGGATGTGTATAAAAAGAAATGACAATCAGAATAAGATATTTGTAGTATTTAAATAGTAGTAGTAATAATAATAATAATTATTATTATTATTATTATTATTATTTTACTCAAGTTGGTAACGATAAAATTTATATTCTGTGATGACGGCAACAGTGATATCAATAATGAAAGTAAAAATAATAACAACAACAACAACAACAACATAATAATAATAATAATAATAATAATAATAATTTAACAATAATAACAATGATAATAATAATAATAATAATATTAATAATCATAATGACAAAAATATTAATAAAATCATAATAATAATTTAATAACCTTAATGATGAAAATAATAATAATAATAATAATAATAATAATAATAATAATAATAATAATGAAAATAGTAACAACAGCAACATTAATAATAATTTAAGATCAAAAGGGATGAAAATAATATAATAATTATAATAATACAATTATAATCAAATAATATAATAATAACAATGATGATATTATTATTATTATTATTATTATTATTAATAATAATAATAATAATAATAATAATAATATTAATAATAATACTAATAATAATAATAATAATGAAGTTGGCAATGATATAAGTAATATTTTCTGATGATGGTAGCAGTGATATCAATAATAATGAAGGTAATAATAATAATAATAATAATAATAATAATGAGAAGAAGAAGAAGAAGTAGAAGAAGAGGAAGAAGAACCTAATAAGACCTAATAACAATGATGATAAAAATAAGAATTTCATATATCCAACACATACTGCATATATACTGTTTTTTTTTTTATTAATTAATACATTTTTAATAAATGAATATATTTTTAGTAAGGAGAGTAGAAAATATAATAATAAACACATTTCATTTTGTTAATATAGCAGGTTGTGAAACTGAAAGCTTACCGTTGGAGTGCAGAGACCACCAACTTTCTACGATATCTGAAGAAACCGAATAATGTAGAGGATTTGGACTCCACCATATGATAAATATGAAATATAATTGATGGGAATTTGATGGATTGCCTGTTCAGCAGCCCAAGCAGCTGTCTGAAGATAACACCGCCGCTTGGAAACTAAATCTTGGAAAGTGGTGGAATAAATCCAGCACTTGATTAAGAAGCAATCCATTTGCCTCCGTAGTTTTGTTATTATGGACATTGGAGAGAGTTACAGTAATCCAAACAATTCTGCTCTGGCAAAGCTGAACAGAAACATGTCTGAAATATTTTTAAGTAAGACTTTGTACTAGAATTCAACTCATCTGCATTCATTAACATTTCAAAATGATTAAATAAACTATTTTTTATTGTTTGATCATATACTATTTTAATACCAATATAAATATCGGTCATCACTTATTCCAAGATACAATTTATGCTATTGACAAACCAGTAACTACAACTTTTAATGCAATAACCTCCTTATTTTCTGCTTATAAATAATTATTAAGGTAGTAGTTGGGTTAAGGTGTTTGGTAGGATTATGACCGTAGAATATAATCACGCAGAATATGTACTTCATTAGTACTAATAACAAGCCAATATCTTTATATTATATTTATTGGCCTGTGATAAGCCAATAATTATTAGTGAGAATTTGTACTTAAACTAAAGTGCTACCTAAATAACTAATAATCAACTTAAATGAAGTAATTATTACAACTAAATGCAGAATGTAAGATTATTACATATTTGATGAATTATATTTGACTATTTGTTAGTTAGTAAAAGCAGAAGTGCTTGAGAGTTGTAAAATATAGTCAATCAATTTCCTAAATATACTATTAATGAAACTATAAATAATGTTAAACTAAAAAAAAAAAGATTTAATAATATTAAATTAGTATAGTAACCATTAACCATTAGCTACTAATAGTTTTTTAATCGGAGACCTGTTCACACTAAGAATGAAATCTATAATGAAAAAAAATATTTTTTTTTATTATTTAAGATTATTTAAGATAACAGTGGGGAAAATGAGTATATAATACATCACCCTTTTCTCAGGAAACATATTTCTAAAGGTGCTGTTAACTTGAATCTTTCACCAGATGTTGGTAACAACCAAAGAAATCCGTATATGCAACGAAAACAAATCTAATTAATTTACAAATTAAGTTATTAGTAACAAAATAAAATGAAGCAGAAAAAAAGTATTAAACACATGAAGAAAGTGAGGTGTAGAAAGGCTGTGAAAGCCCAGACAGCAGCTGAAATCTCTCAGTAGTTCATCAGCAACCATCTGCCCTTTGTCATTGTAAAAGAATATCAGCTGCTTCAGTCCAACATCCACATTATCAAGATGATAAGGATTAAATCAGGGTGGACATTTCAGCAAGACAACGATCCAAAACCCAACCAATGAAACTCTCACATGCTTTCAGAGAAAGAAAATGAAGCTGGAGAATGGCCCAGCCAATCACCTGACTTAAATCCAATACAAAATGCAAAATAAAGATCAGATTTGATAGACGAGACCCACAAAACCATCAAGATTTTTACATTCTGTTGAAGTCTGTGAAGAAATTCCAACCCAGGCTCATTCTGGAAACATAGCCCCGTGGACGTTTCTGGAAACCGCGAAATATAACCCGGAAGGTACGTATTTGTGCAGTTTTTGTTTTTTTGCGAATCCATGAGAGGCCGCTGTGCATGCTTTTTCACGTCTCGAACGCCTCTCTGTTCTCGCGTAAAGCCGCCGAATGCCGCTGTTGAGCGACCGTCTGTCCGACTGAATGACTGAATGATTGATCCTTCTTCCTTAAACCCAAGCAACGATTTTCAAAAGTCATCCAGAAATAAGAAAAGCGCTCGTCTGATTTTAACTGCGTTTTTGGATTTCACCGCATTCTCGCCTTGTTATGAACTCGTTCGCTTTATATTTTGGATTTGTTTTTTTGTCTTACCGAATTTCTGTAACCGATCTTCCCCGAACTCGGACTCGGTCGTCGCAGCTGGCTCCCCTCCGGGCCTCTGCTCCGCCAACGAAACACGACGAGCTAACCGGACAAACTGGTTACAGCGGGAAAGCCCTCCACATGGGGGTGAGCTGTCAGCCGGCGAGCGCGAAGAGAAGCGGCGTCACACCGCCCCGTATCGTTTGCTTGAAAAAAAGAAATGCAGCCATATGTACCTCCGGCCATGTAAATCGCGGTCTCCAGAAACGTCTTTACACTGCATCACCAAAAAAGCCTTAATTAAAAAGTATTTAGTACATATCCATAGTACTTTCTCTTTGTGTTATTCCATTGTTTTCACATATTGTGTGGTTTGTTAACACAAATTGTTTGGGTTTTTACCAAAATCTGGTTTAATTCCATGTCAACAGCTCCTTTTAAAAATATTATTTCCGTATAGAAGGGTGCTTATAAGGTTATCGTTCAAGTTATAAATGAGCCATAACACAGAAACACAACATATATTGACACTTCTGTGACAGGAGGCTAATTTAGTCGCATCATAAAAGAAAACTGATTAGCCTTTAAACCCCATGGCCTTTTCACTCCCGGCAAATAGCGCAGATAAAGTCAATGATTCACTCTCCACCAATCAGAGTGCAGATAACTGAGGCCATTCATTGTTTCCGTCAGTGAATCCACTCATAGACACTACAGGTCAATCTCACACCTCTATCTGGAGAACAGAGCATGAGATAAAGTGAGTGGCTTCTGCAGGAGAAAGCGGAAGATAGCAGGGAGGCTTCATGGCTGTCAGGAGATCTGACCAGTAAATGGGATTATACCTCCAGAGGTGGCCGTCTTCACTAATCCACAGTAAATGGAGCTATTCTCTGTTGGCCATTCCTGACACTGCGAGGAGTTGCTCTGAATAATGAGGTTTGGGAGAAAGCCAGAGGAATCTACTTGTATTTAGATGTTGCTAAAGTATAGAAACCAAGCGCCCTATCATGCACCCAGTGCAATAAGGAGCAAGATGTGCATGGCGTGATTTGTTGCAATTTTCAGACAAGCGCAATCCTAATAGTCTGTTATTTACCCTATGTTGATGACAATTTGCATTTGTATAATGTTATTACTATTATTAGTATTTTTTATAATATGTATATTTATAATTTTTGTGCATGGTGGCAATACATTTCAATGAACAATGTTTTTTTGTTTTTTTAAAGAGTGAAGAACCTAGTGTGTCTAGGCTACATTTTCTCTGTTTTGGAGCTGATCCTCAGTGTTCCTCTTTGGGTGTGATTGGTTTGGCTGTTCTGTCCTGTGGTTTGACAGGTTGTCTAGTCAGTTCAGTGGCAGATGGTGTGGGTCTGGAGTGCTTTAAGTCTCAGGACTTCTCAAACACAGTGTCTGACTTCAGCCACAGACAGACTCTGAGCCTTTAATTAGAGGTTCTCTAAAAAAAAAAGACCTTCCCTTATACTTTGATCAAGCATCAACCTAAAACATTGATTAGTGTATGTTTTCCCCCCTGAATATTGCATACCAGTTATTGCTGCCCTACTATTTATGTAAACACGATGGGTTGGGGTTATGGGAAAAATACATTGTATAAAAGTAATGCAGTGTTAAATTTTTGACAACAAATATAAGCTATTAATTTTATATTTAAATATAATTTGTGAAATAAAACTATATAATATTGAATCAATATTAAGAATACTTTTTTCAACAAAAAGTATTTATTTATTTTTACTTTATACTGTATTCTCAATTAAATAAATACAGCCTTTGCTTGAACATAACAAAAAAAGCTTGATTTTGTGTTCATACATACATACATTTATAAATATATACATACATACATACATATACACACACACACACACACACACACACACATATATATATATATATATATATATATATATATATATATATATATATATATATATATATATATATATATACATATATACATATATATATATATATATATATATATATATATATATATATATATATATATTTACATACATATATTTACATACATATATTTACATATATATATATATATATATATATATATATATATATATATATATATATATATATATATATATATATATATATATATATATATATAATTTTCAACTCAGTTAAAAGTATAAACAAAATCATTTTGCATAGTAAAGAACTTTAATATAAATTGCCTTTTTTTCTGATGTGAAGGCCTGCATATTTGTTTAAATACAGTAAGTCTCTGTGTTTGGTCTGCCGTCTCGTCGAATATGAGCTCGGCTGCTCTTTAATGAGTGACCTGAGCTATCAAAAACCAGGTGGAAGCAAACAAAAGGGTTCCAGTGAGCCGCAATTACTGTCACATACCTTCTGCTGAAATGCCCCTAAACGCTTCATTATGCGTGCTCCCTTCACCGACTTCACTAATCCACAAGATCAACAGCCACTTTATTAACAAAACAGACACACAAATAAGCCTATTGTCACTCCGGACTCCGTTTGTGTTCGCAGAGACGCAGATAATGATTTTTTCTTATGCTTTTCAGAAAACGATGTGTTATTAAACACCGCAAATATTTGATTTAGATGCAGTGAGGAAGCACCATGAGTTGGCAGGAAAACGGACAATTGTAGTATAGCATTGTTTGCCCGGGATAGACATAACATATTTCACACATCCTGAGTCTGAACTCACTTACTGTAGCCACTGTTAAAGCCATAGTTCAGCCAAATTCAATTCTATTCAGTTACCCTTTATTTGTATAGCGCTTTTACAATGTAAATTGTGTCAAAGCAGCTTCACATAGAATATCATAGTAAATTGAAACAGTGTAGTTCAGCTTTCAGTGTTTAAGTTAAGTTCAGTTTAGCTCAGTTCAGTGTGGTTTAATAATGACTACTGAGAGTCCAAACACTGAAGAGCAAATCCATCGATGCGCAGCTCTACAGATCCCGAACCATGCAAGCCAGTGGCGACAGCGGCGAAGAAAAAAAATTCACCAATTGGCAAAAGTGAAGAATAAAAAACCTCGAGAGAAACCAAGCTCAGAGGGCACGACCATTTCTCCTATGGCCAAATACAAACATTGACTTAATGACAGACCTTACTTTTTTTTGTTAAGCACAAAGGAAGATATTTTGATGAATGCTGAAAACTAGTAGCCATTGACAAGCAAAACACGAATGCAATTCAAATATATTGCGCTCATGAATTTAATTATTAAATTCAGCTTAGTAATGGCTTGTTGAAATTGTGGATTCTGATTGGTTGGAAGGTAAGCAATAAAATAGTTGCAGTCAGTGATCACAGCTTGAAATACATGCGTTACCATGAAACACTAGTGGTAACCATAGCAAATTAGATTAGTTGTTCAGATACACACACACACACACACACACACACACACACACACACACACACACACACATACAGTTAAAATCAGAATGATTAAACCCCCTTTGAATTAGTTTTTTAAATATTTCCCAAATGATGTTTAACAGAGCAAGGACATTTTCACAGTATGTCTGATAATATTTTTTCTTCTGGAGAAAGTCTTATTTGTTTTATTTCAGCTAGAATAAAAGCAGTTTTAATTTGTTTAAAGACCATTATTATTAGCCCCTTTTTTTGGATAGTCTACAGAGCAAACCATCGTTATAGTTAGCCTAGTTAGCCTAATTAACCTAGTTAAGCCTTTAAATGTCACTTTAAGCTGTAAAGAAGTGGCTTGAAGAATATCTAATATTATTTACTGTCCTTATGGCAAAGATAAAATAAATCAGTTATTAGAAATGTGTTATTAAAACTATTATGTTTAGAAATGTGTTGAAAAAAAGATTTGGGGGAAGAAATAAACGGGGGCTAATAAAATCAGGGGGTTTAATAATTCGGTCTTCAACTGTATATATTGCAAACATGTAGCTAACACACGATACTATGAGCTATTAGACAGGCCTGTGTTATTTACATGCACATTCACAGTCTCTCTCTCTCTCTCACTTTCTATGTCTGTGTCTGATTCAGTTCTAACAAGTCAAACATAACAAAATAAGTTACATCAATATAACATCAAATATAACAAAATATTTTAATATTTTGCTGCAAAGAGCAATGCTAGTTTTAACTGCTTATAATATGGTTACCATGCCATAATGGTCCCGTTTTCAAAGTTCTGTTCAGTGTTTGATGTTTTCTCAACTGAAACATAAAGAAAGGGTGGGACACATTGTATCTCCTCCTCTTTTCTAAAAAAACAGCCAATATCGTTTTGTTTTATAACAAAATCAATACAGTTAGTTTAGATTTCATGTGTACTTTAAATTTTGACATTTCAACAAATTCTACATTTGTTTTAAATTCGTCTATTTCTGTTGTTTGTATTCCACTACACTGACTTCATGAATGAAGTGAAATTGTGCAAAACGTGGATTTACTTGTTAGATGCTCTAGAAACGAGCGACGCAGTGGCGCAGTAGGTAGTGCTGTCACCTCAAAGCAAGAAGTTTGCTGATTCGAGCCTTGGCTGGGTCAGTTGGCGTTTTTGTGTGGAGTTTGCATGTTCTCCCTGTGTTCTCGTGGATTTCCTCCGGGTGCTCTGGTTTCCCTCACAGTCCAAAGACATGCGATACAGGTGAATTGGGTAGCTAAATTGTCCGTAGTGTATAAGTGTGTGTGTGCATGTTTCCCAGAGATAGTTTGCGGCTGGAAGGGCATCTGCTGCATAAAATCGTGCTGGATAAGTTGGCGGTTCATTCCACTGTGGTGACCCCGGATTAATAAAGTGACTACGCCGAGAAAAAAAAAAAGAAGAGAAACCTAGCTCACTGAGGACACCTTCTGGTTACAAGGGGGTATATACAACAAGAATAGCAAAAACTAAAACCTGATATGGGCGAAACAGTGGTACAGTAGGTAGTCCTGTTGCCTTACAGCAAGAAGGTCGCTGGTTCAAGCCTCAGCTGGGTCAGTTGGCGTTTCTGTGTGGAGTTTGCATGTTCTCTTCGTATTTGCATGGGTTTCCTCTGGGTGCTCAAGTTTCCCCCACAGTCCGAAAACATGCGGTACAGGTGAATTGGGTAAGCTAAATTGTCCAAAGTGTATGAGTGTGAATGAGTGTGTATGGATGTTTCCTAGAAATGGGTTGCAGCAGGAAGGGCATCTGCTGCATAAAACATGTGCTGGATAAATTGGCGGTTCACTCCGCTGTGGCGACCCCGGATTAATAAAGGCACTAAGCCGACAAGAAAATAAATGAATGAATAAAACTTGATAATTATATAACTCAAAATACAGTCAAAATTTCTTCTAATCCTCTCTTATTTGAAGCATCTCATCTACCCAACAGCATCTGTTTTGTTGTCTTTGCAACATATAAAGCATCAGCCAATCATATACATCTATTTGACTTTACAACTGCACTAGGATTATAATAAACAGAGTTTTATTGTTCGCTAGTGTGGACACAAATATAAATATTGATTCATTATCATTTATATTTCTCATTAATCAGAGGTAACCACAGCTGAATAAACCACCAATTATTTCGGAATATGTTTTACACAGCTGATGCCCTTCCAGCTGCAATCCAGTACTGGGAAACACCCAATTTAGCTTACCCAATTCATCTACAGCGCATGCCTTTAGACAGTCATGGGGCAAACCGGAGCACCCGGTGGAAACCCATGCGAACATGGGGAGAACATGCAAACTCCACACAGAAATGCCAACTGGCCCAGCCGGGACTCGATCCCGCAACCTTCGTGCTGTGAGGTGACAGTACTAACCACTGAGCCACCAGTCATTCGTGAGCCTTTTTAAAAAAGTTTTAAACCCTAAAAATTTTTTTTAAAAAGTACTTATTGAAACATCATGCATTTATGACTGCTTTTGTAGAATTATAATAGAAACTCGCATGACATTTTCAGTAAGAGATCATTTAAAGTATCCAGAGACAGCCGGGATGCATCAACACATCACAGTGAAGAAACACAGAAACTGGGACTGTTTTGAGAGAGAAAGCAGAGACTAATTGTTCATGGAATTGTCTGAACTCACAGACAATTTCTCGCTCAGGCAGACACAAAGGGAGCAAATATGCTTATCTCTACAAATACAACCAATCTGGCATCTGAAAGTAATCTTCAGTTTACACAAAGGATTTATAGAAAATGATTGGCCTAAATTATGTTTCCACACAATGTGAAGACAAATGAGGATTTAAACTGAATTATGAATCATATGAACTGCAGCGTGAGCTGAATTTGACTTAAAACTGATTAAACATTAAACATTGTAACAAAGTAAAAAAAAAACAGAAAAATCAAACAATAATAATTAACTTACTTGGTTAATAATTAAAAGTTTTTTTTAAATACGTACTTCTTTTTTATTATTCTTATTTCACCTATTGTTGAGAAAGTTTAACCTAAATTAACTAAAACTAAAGGTTTAAAATTAGAAATATTATTATTTTTTACTTAATTTAACTTATTTAAGCTTATAATAAAATTTCATGAACAAAAATTAAATGACAAACAAATTGAATCTTCATTATTTTTATATAAAACTATACTTAAAAGTATACCATGTGCTAGATCGTTTCTACATGTTTCATTGGTAATGTCTTTAAATAAATAATCATTTAGACCTAATTATTATTCATTTATTTTTATGTACAATAATTAAAACATAAAATGAAAAAGTAAAATATAATCAACAAAGAAAATGTAAATGAAAAAGCTTATTTATTGACTGTTTCAGTCCTATCACTTTAAACTAACAAACACTGTACATTTCTCGATATTTAGGCTAAAACACTGCTTTATTTATTGATTTATTTATTTGCTATTTATTTGTTTATATTCTTATTTCACCTAGTTGGTGAGAAAGTGTAACCTAAAACTAAAACAACTTAAACTAAAGGTATAAAACCAAAATAAAAGCTAATTTTTTTTTTTTTTGCTTAAAATGAAATTACATGAACAAAAATAAAATACCAAACACATTTCATCTTCATTCATTTTAATATTAAACTATAATTAAAAGTATACCTTGCACCAGACCATTTCTCTGTGTTTCGCTGGTATTGTCTTTAAATAAATAATTATTTAGGCCTTATTTATTACTTATGTACAATAATTAAGACATAAAATGAGAAAGTAAAATATAATCAACAAAAATTATGTAAATGAATACTGTAAATGAAAACGTAAATGAAAAAGCTTATTTAGTCTTAGTTCTATCACTTTAAACAAACAAACACTGTACATATTTCCATATTTAGGCTAAACACTATTTATTTATTTATTTATGCAGTTATTTATTTGTGCAAGTATGTATGTTTCTATTTTAATTTTAGTTGTCTTTAATTTCCTTAGTTTTATTTTTCTTAATGAATCCTTATGGCACTTAAGTTTACAATGATAATAGAGCTTGTTAATAAGTTTTTTATGATTAATGGAAGAATTACAATGCTTTGTTTCGTTATTTCATCTTCATTTACAATTAGCAGGTTATTAACAGCTACTGTATATTTCTGTCCATTCGCATCCCATCCCTTAGTGCACCTTTTTGCAGCAGTCGCAAACTGCTGTTACACCTAAAAACACATTCTTAATCCCTTAGTCTTGCCGTGGCGCCAAACACGGCGGTAATGGTCATTTTGAAGTGTCACCCACTGTATATAATAATTAAAACATTTCTGATATTAAAAAAAAACATATTAAAACATAAATAATCATTTTAAAAATATATGAAAAGTTTTACCAAACTTTACTAAAAGCAAACACAATTAAAGCTTTAAACTAAATATATTAATTAAACTGCATAGTCATATATAAAAGGTTAAAAGTGGCAAAAACACACAATAAAAATTACTTTAACCAAACCTATTATGATAAAAGGAAGTCTTAAATTAAAATAATTCTAAATATTTATCAAAGCTATAAAGGTTACTTGAGTAAAAATGTCCAATTCTCACAATATTTTATGTATTAGTAACAGTAAGCGAAAATAGTAATAGATAAACAAATACATCCTTTTAGAACAGTTATCATTCAGTCTACATGACAGAAAAAAACACAGACATATACAAACACAACTAAACTTCAGCAGCTCCACAAACCAAAGTCATTCTATCAGCCAAGAAGCTTCTTTAAACTTTCCACAGCAGAATTACCTCCGGAGGTGGACAGACACTCAGACATCCCAAACGCAGACACCTGAAGACCAAACTGTTGCACCACCTCCATCATCCAGCAGCTCTCCTGCTCTCTCGAACCCAGAGAAGAGGCCTCGGTCCTGGGCAGAGCTAGAGGACGAGAGGGTCTGGAGGAGATCTGACCTGCTCCATACTGAAGACTGAGGAGGAGCCAAAAACACTGAAGGAGGAGGGTCAGTTCTCTCTCTCGCTCTCTCTCTCTCTCTCTCTCTGACTGAACAATAGAGAGTTTCAACAGCCCTCTTTAAAGAGAAGAGCAGGAAAACAGACTTCTATAGAGAGATGCTGTCAGTCAAACCTCTGAATTAATTTGCTTTGGAGGATATTTATATTTTTATGAAGGTCATTTTTGGGTGGCCTTGCTATTTAAAGCATGAGTTTTTTAAGTAGTTCTTGTGTCATCTATGTGCCGATTAAGTACTGATATAGTATGTGAGATAAACACAACAGTATATTTTATAAAGTCAGATTTCTAGGGCTTGTTTTAGGTACAATTTTGTTCAAAAGTGAATTGTTTTGAAAGAAGTTCAAATTAAATTGGTCAAAACGACAGTAAATACATCACACCATGTTACAAATTATTTCTAAACCTTCTATTTATAATAAAAAAAAATTATATAAAATTATAAATTATAAAAGTGTGATTTTCCATCAAAATATTACTTTGCTCAGTCACTTTGGTCCATTTCTCAGATCAGAATTGAAATTTGCAATACAGTAAGTGCATTTCTCAAAACAATGCGTACAAATCATAAAAAAAACACCATGAATTACCTGCAAAAGCCAGACTCTTGCTCAAAATCTCTCAGAACTGTCCGAATGACAAGTCCTTGTGTCACTGTGTATGGATAAGTCATAGTCTTATAGACTTAGGCCGTACTCATCCTAGGTACAGTTGCCTTGAACCTGGCCAAAGCACGCTTGTCCCCCTCCTGTCTCCCCCGACGGCTCGCACTCACACCACAATCGGGCCTGGGCACGCTTACGTCATCGCTGCTGCGCTGTTCAGTGAGAAGCGCTATCACTCAGCAGCACAGTGGAGATTTCTCTAGTTATATCGTTTCAGTCGGTTTGATATGCAGTGACATGCAGTCAAATATTTCGTCAAACAGTCCTTAGGGATGCGGTGACACGCAGTCAGATATTTCGCCGAACAGATCCGCCACATTTGGCGCTCATAAACAATCATACAGCCCTCGTGCTGCAGGTATTAGGAGGTCTGCTGAAGGTGCGCAGCTGTCGTGCAGTGAGGGGTTTGCGTCTTTAATAAACTACGGCAGTTTGCGTTCACTGAACAGTAAGAATGATTAATAAATCCATATGAAACAGTCCCTTAAAAGTCACGTCTCGCTTTCAGTTTCGGGCTTTAGCGCGTTTTGCACTCACACTACAAGCGTACCGCGCCAAAGCCCAAGTGAACCGCGCTCAGGCACACCTCTTCCAACCTGGCCAGGGCCGGCCAAGTGAACCGTGCTTGAGCCCGATTCAGCGCACTCACACTTCTCAAACGATCCGGGAAACGGGCCTGGGCACGGTACGGATGGTATAGTGTGAGTAGGCCCTTAGTCATGTTGTCAACATAACAGTGAACTCTGAAGGGCTGTTCAGGTGTAAACTACGGCTATTATTATGTATTTATTTTGTGCTGTTTTTACGGTATTTTTTTGCCAGATCATGTCATTGTGATACAGAAAGGAAAATACAGCACTGCATAGCACAAAGAAAAAACTAAAAAAGTAGAAATTTGAATAGGACGATCTCCTTTTAAAAGTCAAAATTCACCTGAGAGAAATCGACCAATTCTAGACAGATTTAGAAAAAAATTGTCTAAAGGAAATGTGTAGAAAAATGCATTGTGATAAAATATTATGACAACTTGTTTAGCCATTTTGCATGCATAGGCTTATGCCATAAACAAACGATTAAAGGTTGTGTCGAGTGAGGCTATTCGAAAGAGACCCATATAATACTATTAATAATATTTTTAACGCAATCCTAGTGTTTCCCACAGAAGTCACAAGATTAGTCCACAAGACACAATCATCCCCAACCCCCAAAAACATCAGTGGAGAACTTTCCAAACTTACAATTAGTTCAAGATAGCACAAGGTTAAAACGGAGATCCCTGATGAAGACCTGTATCTCTACACAACCTTGATTAAACACTCAAGCAAAGCAACACGGTCACCATTCCAGCCGCAGATAAACGCTTGGACTCTTTTTGAACAATGAGGTTCATATCTCTGCGTCCGGGGCTCTGGTTTCAATGCCCCCCGCTGAGGAATGAGGAGAAACAGAGAAGGGGAGAAAGTGGAAGACTGGCTTTATCTGATCCACCATCAGCTCAATGGGCTCCGTCCACATCTCGGCTCTATAAGCTTGGAGAAAGGGATAGTTCACTCGAAAATTAAAAAATGACTCACTGTTTACTCAACCTCAAGTGATTCCAAGAGTTTTTTATTCTGTTGAACACAAAGGACGATAAGGCGACGCAGTGGCACAGTGGGTAACACGTTCGCCTCACAGCAAGAAGGTCGCTGGGTTGCTGGTTCGATCCTTGGCTCAGTTGGCGTTTCTGTGTGGAGCATGCATGTTCTCCCTGTGTTTGCGTGGGTTTCTTCCGGGTGCTCCGGTTTCCCCCACAAGTCCAAAAACATGCACTATAGGTGAATTAGGTGAGCTAAATTGTCCGTAGTGTATGTGTGTGAATGAGAGGGTATGGGTGTTTCCCAGTGAAGGGTTGCAGCTGGAAGGGCATCCGCTGCGTAAAACATATGCTGGATAAGTTGGCTGTTCATTCCGCTGTGGTGACCCCTGATTAATAAAGGGACTGAGCCGAAAAACAGAATGAATGAATAAATAAATGAATGAAGGAATGAAAAAAAAACACTGATCTTAATTAAAGAACACATTTCATATGCTCACAGTTATTGGTGGTTATCTGCACATACATTACAAAACTACCTGATTTATCGGGATAGTTCACCCCCCAAAAAATTCATCTCATACTTAGGTGGTTCTAAATTTAAATGAATTTCTTTCTTCTGTTGAACAGAAAACAAGATATTTTGAATAATGTTGGAAAGCCAGCTGTTTTTCACCCCCAACAATCTTCAGTATATCTTCCTTTGTGTTTAACAGACGAGAGAAACTCAAACAGATTTGTAAACCGCGAAAGATGAGTAAATGATAACAGAATTAAAACATTTCGGGTGAACTATTCCTTTAATTGGCAAATGTAGTTTTTATTCTTAAAAAGCAATTGATCTACACACCTTAATCATACAATGGTCTTACTCAGAATAAGCTTAACAATTACTCATTTCCATGAAAATGTACCCATTATTAGAGTCCCAGCTTTATCTATAGCTCATTTGAGACTGAGATTGCAAAGAGCAGGTCAGGGCAAAGGTGAAAGGCTATGCTAGCTGTTCAAAACGGAAGAGTTTCCACCCTAAAATGAACTAGCAGTGACATTACAACACGACACCACTTAGTGCACTTCAATGTGTCTTAATGACAGGGGGAGTTTGGTTTCAGTGTATGGTTTCGTTTCTGTTCGGTTCATGACTGTAACTCAGTATGTATGTGAAAGTAATCTCGTCTTGCGTATAACCACACTAAAGAGCGCAGGGGAGCAGACATACACACTCACCTGCGAGGACAGACGCCAATCTCTATTGTAAAGGAGCAGCGGTAGACGTCCTGCTCATTTAGATGAAATCCGATGCAGCTTGTGAGCCATACTGCGAATCGAGAGCTAAAGTGGTTTAAAATGTGATTCTATTGCAGGCATCTTGAAATAGGGAACAATGGATCGGACCCTGGCTTGTCTGTGAGAAACACTGACAATTAAAAGAGCATTTAAAATAAGCAGTAGGTCAGCAGTAGAAATAAAGTGCTCAGTAGCTACAGTTGAAGTCAACATTATTAGAATTTTTCATTTATTCATTTTCTTGTCGTCTTAGTCCCTTTATTAATTCAGGGTCGCCACTGCGGAATGAACCGCCAACTTATCCAGCAAGTTTTTACGCAGCGGATGCCCCTCCAGCTGCAACCCATCTCTGGGAAACATCCACACACACATTCACACACACTCATACACTACGGACAATTTAGCCTACCCAATTCACCTGTACCGCATGTCTTTGGACTGTGGGGGAAACCCACACGAAGGCAGGGAGAACATACAAACTCCACACAGAACTGCCAACTGAGCCGAGGTTCGAACCAGCAACCCAACGACCTGCTTGCTGTGAGGCGACAGCACTACCTACTGCGCCACTGCCTCGCCTATTAGAATTTTTTTTTTCAAATATTTCTAAAATGATGTTTAACAGAGAAAGAAATTTTCCACAGTAGTTCCTATAATATTTTTTTCTTCTGGAGAAAGTCCTATTGGTTTCTTTTAAAAAATATTTTAAGATCAAAATTATCAGCCTCTAAAGCCAATTTTTTTTTCCTTTTCTTTTTTTCGATCGTCTACAGAACAAACCATTGTTAAACAATAATTAGCCTAATTACCAAGCGGCAACCTCCAGCTCTCTCTTGTGAAGCAAATATGGAAGTAAGTGAAACTGCAATTTATCGAAATTCCGCTAGTTCTGGCTCGATAATAGAGCTAATTTCTTTTTTTAAAGACTTATTTTTGGCCTTTATTGAGAAGACAGGGCTGTATTTTAAACAGGAAACGAAGTGGGAGCTAGAGAGAGGGTAGGGACGGGAAATGTCCACGAGCTGGGGTTTAAACTCGGGACACCCTGAAGTGCTACTACACCATATTCAGCGCGCTAACCACTAGGCTATTGCGCCAACACAGATCAAATTTCTATTGAGCCCACTGTTAAAATGGCCAACTTTACAGCAGAAAAAAGGTGTTTACCGCCTGGTACAAACAACGATTTTAGTGTATATAGCTAACATTACCTCTTATGACAACTGTGAGGGGGTGAATTTTTTTTTTATAACTCATCCGTTTCGTTTATATTAGGTTATATTAAGTCTGCATAATTAAGGGCATGGCCACTTGAGTGACAGCTAGGTCTCGCTAGTCGCCGTCACTTGACCTCAGCTGATTCCAGCTGATTAGCTGCTGAACTCGGCATATACATCTTTATTTTTGTTTTGTTTTATGTGGCTTTACACAGTCAGTTGCTTTTTGGAATAATTTCCTCCAATTATAAGATAATATGGCGTGCTGTGCACATAATTGTGCTCACAAACCATTCACGTGGCCTCCAATTCCCAGGTGAGTGAAATGATTAATTATATGCCATCTCTATAAATGTATTTGTTTTATTTAAGATCATTTATGTTTTTCTTTAGAGCTGTAATGCACTCCAGAATCTGACAGATTGATAAGCTGTAGGCTATAGAACAGTCATCTAATACGTCATACATTGTTATGCCTGGATTTCATAAATAGTCTTGCATTTACTAACACAGACTATATTTGAAGTATTAGGAAGTAACTCGTATTTTCTTCCTGTAGAAAAAAAAAAAACTATTGTTTGCTGAATTTAGAAATAGTTTTGAAACAAATCTTTGTGCTTAACAAACAAAATTAAATATGTAGGCTAATGGATGGCTGTGCATACAACACGTTTCCTTATCCACGGGAGAGAGTAAAAGTGAAAGTAAATAATGAAGAGGCTCATTCCTCATTCTGCAGATGCTCTGTTTAACTGTTTTCTTGCTAGTGAAGCACTCAGTTTTTCAACTTACAAAGTCTTCCATGTAAATAGCAAATGCGCTATGGCGCGACACAACTGACTATTAAAGGGAATGGGAGATGAGACTTAAGAGAATAAGCTCAACCCTGTTAGACCATGCACCGCAGCGCAAAGCGAATTTTTCCGTCCTTAAAATAGCAAAAGTGGATTCGGACACGCCCTTAATGCTTTTGTGCCATGCGCTTAGATCGTCAAAATAGAGTCCTTACACTTTATTGATATATTGATTTACAACCAAGCACATGTGGTCAGAACACAAACGAGTCGCAGGTAATGAAGTATTAAGTGTTTCTCCCAAAGAAAAGTCTAAGCAAAATGCTAGCAGGCATCTGTAGCTCCGCTTTTTGCCCTTGTTTGGTATCCCCCGATTGGTGCGATGATGCGTGAACAAAATGCCAACGGTTGGCCACACCTACTTGTAGCTTTTTTGCAATCTTCAGAAAGAAAACCTATGGGTGACGTCACGGATACTACTTCCATATCTTTTACAGTCTATGCCAGGGGCGAACTGGCCATCTGGCAATTCTGGCAAATGCCAGAAGGGCCGGACCATATTTTAAATGTGGGCCAGTATGCTATTTTTTAAATAAATTTTTTTATATCTATTGTTTTTACATGCATGAAGCTTTTATCTCTTGCCAGATGTGAATATTATGATGATGATGATGATGATGATTGTAATAATAATAACAAATGTTAAGCATTGGCCCAATCTGCAATGGCCGACTGGTTTCAAGATGGGCCTACCCAATCAGTTACATGGATGTAATCAAAATCTGGCAAGAATGTCAAACAAACAGGGAGTGCAGCACAAGCTAATTGTCAGAGATGGACCATAAAAAAAGGGAAGTCGGTGCTGAAGAGCCCAGAGAAAGCCAAACATTGCTTTCAGACGCTGCCAAATGCATAAAATTAACTGAAATAGTCTCGAAAGGACACTGTCGACAACAAGAAGGTCGATGGTTCAACCTCGGCTGGGTCAGTTGGTGTTTCTGTGCTGAGTTTGGATGTTCACGTGGGTTTCCTCCCGGTTATCCTCACAAGTCCAAACACATGAGCTCTAGGTTAATTGGGTAGGTCTAATTGTCTGTAGTGCATGTATGTGAATGTGTGTATAGGGGTATCCCAATGATGGGTTGCAGCTTGGAGGACATCCGCTGCGTAAAATATGGTACTGCTTATAATATTTCGCCATCTGTACACCAATATAAGTAGTGAATGTGCGTGTCGGTGTGGTAATGTGGGCTGGTGTGGCTACAGTGCCAGGGCTGATTTTTAGTCCCAATCCGCCCCTGGTCTATACTAATTACCCTAACTGTAACCTCATTAACCTAGCAAAGTCGTTAAATTGCACTTTAAGCTGAATACTAGTACCTTAACTACTTCCACTGTGTGTTTCCATTAGGGGTTGCACCGACTATTCGACTAATACAATACTTTTTTCCATTATTACTTTATTTTGATACACATGACTCAATGTGTAAACTAATTAATTGGTTGTCACCAACATCTAGCTTGCCAGAGGTCTGAATCTCATCCTTTTAAAGTGAAGCCAACATTTGCATTTATTGAATGCTAATGAACTACTGGTAAGCTGATAAGGAAAACAATAACCAGAGTGGATAAAACAAGCAGTGGTTTTATTTGTCTCTCTGGTGTCTCAGTCAGATTGTTAGTGTATTTCCAGGTTTGTACACAGATGACATTTGCACTCATCGTGGAGATCTGGAGGTTCACATGGGATGATTTATCTCCACTGCCGCTGGTGCTGTAGTAAATCAGCCAAGTTACAGAGCACAGGTAATTGAACCCTATTTTAAATTCACTCCATTGGGCACGTCTACCCCGTGGCATATTAAATTACGACAAATCTCCTCCCTCAGGTCTGTCTGTCAGACGGCCACAGGCTTGAGCTTAATATCACACTGCCTATTTCAGTGCCTGAAGGCTATGAGAAAGAGTTAATGTTATCTGAAGTTTGACACTGCTCCTGTGGGAGATTTATACGGTACGCTTATTGCTAATGGGGAATCAGATAATTGGGGATCCTGAGTCACAAAATGGTGGAAAATTGGTGCAAGCAATACAAAAACACTCTAAAATCAATACATCACAGTGAATTTAGAATTGAACAACAACTGAAGCTGAAATTGAATATTTACTACTTGGAGGACAACGCAGTGATGATTTGTTAGCGTTAACTACACTGCAAAAAAATGCTGTAAAATATACAGTATTACTGGCAATTTTGGTTAGTAATACTGAAAAATTTACAAGCGGCAATAAATTTAATAAACCGGCGAATGAAGCTCTGCACAAGACTTTTGGCCAGCGGAGAAATTAAAATGGTCGTGCCCAACTGAGTCTGGTTCCCTCAAGGTTTTTTTTCTTCACTCCCATCAGGTGAAGTTTTTTTTCCCTCTCCGCTGTCGCCACTGCCTTGCATGGTTCAGGATTGGTAGAGCTACGCATCGATGAATTGGCTCTTCAGTGTTTGAACTCTCAGTAATGATTAAATCACGCTGAACTGAGCTAAACTGAACTGAACTGAACTTAAACACTAAAACCTGAACCACACTGTTCCAGTTACTATGACCATTTATGTGAAGCTGCTTTGACACAATCTACATTGTAAAAGCGCTATACAAATAAAGCTGAATTGAATTGAATTGAATTAAAATTACAGCACACTTGTAATCGTTAATTTGCAGCGAACTTGTAAATTTAACCAAAATTGCCAGTATTAATGTAAATTTTACAGCAATCTTTTACAGTGTACTGTATTTTGAACAGGGTTGGTTGTGATGAATTACATTTACTTTGTTACACTTACTTGAGTAAAATTGTTGGGTAACATGTACTTCTTGAGTACATTTCAATATGTTTACTTTTACTCTTACTCAAGTAAATTATTAGAGAGAAATCATTACTCTTACTTCGCTACATTTGTCGGCGTTCCTCCGTTACTCTCAAATGATAATAAATATGATCAATTTGTTTTGTTTGCAAATATCGCAAGGCGACACATTGGAGAGGTTGTGTCGCGAGAGGTTGTTATAGAGACGCGTCTCCCGCTTTAGATTAGGGTGCGCGGCTGCCTTTGTTGGATAGATGGCTGAAGACGAGGAAGATGTGCAAGTTATACTGCGGTCACGCCATATCTATCTGCGGTTCCATGAAGGACGGTCATGCTGTCTGTGCAGTGAGTTTATCGGACTACTGTAGGTCACCTGGCCTCAAGTTCAGTCTGTTTTCACTTAAGTATATCAACCAGAATAGTTTGATAATGCAATGCATGCTGGTCATAGAACTGACATCGCAACATATACATGAATTCCAGCTCCAACTTTAAAAAAGTAGTGGTAAGTGTAACCTTATTAATGGTAACTATGCAGGCCCGTAGGCAGGGGGGGTTTGGGTGGTTTGAAAGACCCACTCCTCAAAGGTCCTGAATTTGTCCCATACATGCGCTCACTTGTCTTATTTTGACTGCTATGCCATCAAAAATAGTGATATTAATCCATTGAAAAAAATGCTTTAAGACCAAGCAAAATCCTATATTAAAATATATATTGTTATCCATGAATTTACAATCAAATCAAATGTACTTTTTTTACAAGAGAGGCTAGAAAAAATTGTGAAGCTCTTTTATTAATATTATTATGTTTTAATTTTATATTATTCAAATAGCCAAATTCTGACTGGGGACAATTGAATATCAGTTTATATGCTAAGGCTACAATAGGCTACAATTTTTTATTTAAAACTTTAACAGATTCCTATTTTTTCCTAATGATTTATACTGTAATTAATTTGTATTTTAAAAATAAGTATTTATTCATTTTTCTTTATTCTAAATCTTTAGGAAATATTTGGTACATTAAATGTGTCATTATGATGACGATCTAACAAGCTAAAAATAGTGCTTAGAATGTCATCAAATATAATGTAAAAAAATATATATATAAAAAATAAAAAGGAATCAAGTTAACTAATTAGTTCCAACCACCCCCCCCCCCCCCCCAGACACACACACACACACACACACACAAAAAATGTGTTGTTTCAGCTCAATTTAAACAAGTCAAGTAGTTTAAACAAACAGCAAATGACATGTTTTGTGTGTGGAATAATAATAGTTTGTAAATAAATAAAAAAACGAATAAGCTTACACCTAAACAAAACACTTAGGCATGTCCCATATGTTTGCTTGATTCACTTTTAATGACGTAATGGATTAGCAGGCTTTGCTTGTGCTATACTGTGTTGTGTTATCAGAAGAGAGACTCTCGTTTCCCACTGACAGGAAGACTGAACATAATCCCTATATAGCAGACGGGACTTTCTTCAGGAAACCCCTGAGCTGCAAGCGACAGACTAACGCAATAAACACCTGTTACAAGCACATGCTGTGTCAGTTACCCATGTTTCCCCTGAGATCACATTGACAAGGCACAAGCAGAGAGCTAATGCTGAAGCTCAGCTCACTCTTTAAGATCTAAATCTGTGATCTGTTAAGATCTAAATCTGTGAAGTCCCATGCAGAAAAATGACACATGGAAATATACAGTATGCGAATATGTAACATCAGTTTATAAGCTGCTTTCAAATATATTAAACGTATGTCTTATATGCAACATATACACTACCTGACAACAATCTTGTCATCAATCCCAGTTGTAAGAGCAACAAAAATAAACTTGACTTCTAGTTGATCATTTGGAAAAGTGGCAGAAGGTACATCTTTCTGATGAATCATCTGTTGAACTGCATCCCAATCATCACAGATACTGCAGAAGACCTATTAGAACCCACATGGACCCAAGATTCTCACAGAAATCAGTCAAGTTTGGTGAAGGAAAAGTCATGGTTTGGGATTACATTCAGTATGGGGGCATGCGAGAGATCTGCAGAGTGGATGGCAACATCAACAGCCTGAGGTATCAAGACATTTGTGCTGCCCATTACATTACAAACCAGGAAAGACAAATTCTTCTGCAGGATTGCGCTCCTTCTCATACTTCAGCCTCAAAATGAAACTTCCTGAAACCAAAGTTAAGGTGCTCTAGGATTGGCCAGCCCAGTCACCAGACATAAACATTATTGAGCACATCTGGAGTAAGATGAAGGAGGAGGCATTTAATAATAAATGTAACTTTATATTCTAAACTGTACATTATTTCTGTTAAATGACAAAACTTTTCTCTACTGTAGGAAAAAGTCACACCTTACTGTTCTAATTAAATAATTAAAAATCAAGGCATGATCATATTTATTTTGTTAATATAAGCATGTTTTGGAGGCCTTTGTCTTCTAATATAAGCCACTTCTGATACCAAATGATCAACTATAAGTCAAGTTATTGTTTGTTGTTCTTAAAACTGGGATAGGCGACAAGACTTTTGTCAGGTAGTGTATTAGAAATAAAAAAAATGGCAGCTTAATATATTTTTTCAACCTATAGAATTACAAATATGTACATATATGTTCAAATATGTTTTGATATATTATATTTCGATATGGTATAATATTTACTGTTGTCATATATGGCCATATATGAACAGTATATATTATGATATTTCAAAAAATAATCATATTTTTATTTTTATGATTTAATAATATCATAATATATTTCAAATCATAGCTAATATGTTTGAACATTTATGTATGTATTAGTAATTCTAATGGTTGAAAAAATATCTATAAATATGTAAGTGGCCCTTTTTGAAAAAATAAATAAATAAATAAATAAAAAAAATATATATATATATACACATAAATAAAATCCAAAATTGAACTTCTATGTCATATATGTCATTTGCATATATTAACATTTGTCATATTTCTATATGGGATAATCTGAAATAGCTCAGATTTTAATTGACAAATCTAAATCTAAGAAACAGAAGTTGAAATACTTTTGTGTCCCAGTTATAATATTTCATTCTCTAGCGGGAAGGAAAAATAAAGCAGAAACCGTCCTAAACCCCTATATGCACAGCTCCAGAGATCATTATTCACACAATCATAAACATTTCATTTCTGCACTGCGCTTGAACATTTCCATTTCCGGGATCAAATTCCTTTGTAGAGCCTTGAGCAACAATCTGACACCGCGCACATCAATCTATCAGACAGTTTCCACTGCATCCCTGTCCTGAAATACAACTTCAAATCAATACGAGAGACAAATATCTCCCATATCACCAATAAGACAGCTGTGATTGTGGATTTCACATATAGCATGGGTTATTTATGATTTATCAATGTCAACATGACACCCGGAGGCAGAAGTGAATGCTAATGTACATACTGATGTTGATAGGAGAATCCCTTGAGCAAACGCCCTGATCGATTCAATAGGACTCTGGAGACAAGACACAGAGCTCGATATCTCCAGCTGTCAGACAACAGACACAGATTGAGGCCAATCTCAATATCAATCAATGCCAACTGTATCAACCCCTGAAATATGAAGTTAAGAAATATCTGTAAGGAAAAGCAGTGCTCTGCTGTTTTTAAAGTATTTTTTTATCTTAAGCACTACTCTGTTAACCTTTTTTTTTTTGTAAATTACACTGTATTTAACTGTAAAATCAACTGTATTTTACTGTAGGACAGGTATGCAGTATGTTAATGTATTTTAAAGTCACATTGTTACTGTATATTCAACAGTAAAGATATACAATGCTGTAAATGCATACAGCAAAATAAATGGTGCTGTGAATGTGAAGACAGTAGTTCTGCTGTAATTGATTAACTGTAAGTTACTGGCGAACTGCTGCGAACAGTGTATGCAAACTGAAAATCTAAAGTCTCTCATGAATATATGTTCTGTATGACATTTAGCAGGACTTAAATGTCCTGTAAAGAGCATTTTTGTTTGATGTGTGATGTAATTTTAACTGAAACATGAAGACAGGGCTGAGCATATAGTAGCTCCTCCCCTTTATAAAAATGTCAATAGCGTTTTGTTTTATCACAACTTATCATGAGAGTGATTGAGCCAAAGCGCATCAAATGAAAAGAAAATGAGAAGCATCTTAAAGGGGTGGGGCATGTCAGACACTAGAGAGCATTTAATTGGCTAGAAGATTTGATGAGAAATTAAAGTATCAGTTGACGTCTAAAAATCGTTGATACATTTAGGCGGAAGTGACAACTGCGAGGTTTAAATCATCTAAATGCTAATTTTCTCACTGTTTTGGTGCACACTAGCTTATAAGTATCCTTAAGACAGTGTATGCAAACTGAACATACTCATTCTAATATCTAAAAAAATACTTTTTTTTATTTTACAGGGACTTTAAACTAATAAAAACGCACTAACTTGCTACAGAAGACCTGTATTCACACCATTAATTGGAATACTTGATTCTGTTTGGTCAGTTATAGCATTCCAAGGAATATTCTTAGGTAACAACCGCTGAAACTAAGTACTCTCATTCGAGTACTTTACATCATCTTGACCATGAGTAAAAATGTTCATATCCATATATATGCTTGTCTGTGACGTTGCTGTTTTTTTGCTTGGCATCATCTTGTGGCTGAATAATACGTAATAAGCTATATGGCTAAGAACAATGTTTTGTGTCAGATTCTACATCTTATGATGTAGTTCTGCAGAATAAAGCCCTACAACAACAGCCGATAAGCCTGCCAGGCTTTATTCTGTGATGACAACCGACTGGATGTACTTTATGCCTTGTGTACCGTACAGTAGATGGGATGGATGGATATATAGGATAGATATATTGGACAGATGGATGGATATATAGGATGGATAGATTTATAGCATGAATGGATGGATGGATGGATGGATGGATGGATATATGGATATATGGGATGGATGGACAAATGGATGGACGAATGGATGGATGTATGGAATGAATTGAGGGATGGATGGATGGATGATTGATGGATGGACGAATGGATGGATATATGGAATGAATTAAGGGATGGATGGATGGATGGATGGATGGATGGATGGATGGATGGATGGATGGATGGATGGACGAATGGATGGATACATGGAATGAATTGAGGGATGGATGGATGGATGAATAGATGGATAGATGGATAAATGATGGATATATAGGATGAATGCATAGATGGATGCATGGAAACATAGGATGGATGGATGGATGGATAAATGGATAGATGGATGAATGAACATACTATAGATATTTAGGATGCATGGAAGGATGAATATAAAGATAGGATGCATAGATTGATGGACATAAAAGATGGATAAATGGATGAATATATAGTAAAGATATCTAGAATGAACGGATCGATGGATTTATAGGATGGATGGATTAATGAATATATAGAAAAGATATATAGGATGAATGGATGGATAGATATGTAGTAAAGATATATAGGATGAATGGATGGATGGATATATAGGATGGATAGATAGATGGATAGATGAATACAGTATATAGTAAAGATATTTAGAATAAATGGATAGATGGATATATAGGATAGATGGATGGATATATAGGATGGATGGATGAATATATAGGATGGATGGATGAATATATAGGATGGATGGATGAATATATAGTGAAGATATTTAAAATAAATGGATAGATGGATATATAGGATGGATGGATGGATGGATGGATGGATGGATGGATGGATATATAGAATAGATGGTTGGATGAATATATAGGATGGATGGATGAATATATAGTGAAGATATATAGGATGGATGGATGAATGAATATATAGTAAAGATAGCAAGAATGAATGGATAGATGGATAAAGATGGACGAACAGACGGATGGACGGACAGACAGATAGATAGATAGATAGACAGATAGATAGATAGAGAGATAGATAGATTTCCATAATGCTATATTGTATTTGCACACACACTGACTGATCATATTATAACAATCCTTATACAGCGTCCGGCTCTCAGCATTCAGACAGCTGATATGAATGTTTGTACTGTGAGCCCCAAGTGCTCCCGTCTGCTTTACCGGCCCAGATCCAGCTTGTTTGCTCTGGCAAAGCTGCTGGGCCATGCAAGCTGCCAGAACAGAGAGCCTGACAGAACAGCGGGGATTGTGGGATTGAGAGCTGCAGTAAGATAGGGCTTAGATAGAGTTGCTGAGAAAATGCTGACGCTCGCTGATTTGGGCTTCGGGACTTTAGGAAACACCCTGTAATATCATTACCTCATTCTCTCTCAGCAAGATCGCAGCAATAACATACCATTTACAAACCAAAACACTCGCCACTTTGTTGTTGCTGTTTTTGTTTATGTCACGCGATTCAAAAGTTTAGCATATAAAGCAGGAGGCAAGAAATTGTCTGTAGAAAGGTGCTGATGTGTTTTGAGCACTGCATTTTGGACGTAAGGTTATTAGGCAGTTGCTATGGGGTTGTGTATGGTTGATAGGGTCATGGTTATTTAGTTGCTAAAATGTTAAGATCATTTTTCAGATTAGCAATGCTACATACAAAGCTGTACTGCATGACTTTAAGTGATTTGCCTGATTTAGCTGTACACCGTGATTTGAGTTGTTGCAGAGCAGGTGCTAGGGCTTTGATTGCGGTTGCTAGGGTGTTTCCATATGGTTGCTAAATGTTCAGAGTGTTTTCAGATAAGCTGCAATGTTTTAAACAAAAACTTGTCATTTGAAGGATGCTGACAACGGAGGTGCGGATCCAGATGCAGGGTACATTTTAACAAGAATAACCAGGTCAACCAGGTCAAACAGATGTATACAGGCAATCCAGAGTCGTGGTCATTAAGCAGGTGAACGATCGGTACAGGCAGCAAGCAATGTAAACTAACAAAACAAAGCAAGGGTCAAAACAGGCAAAGGGAACGCGTTGTAATACTCACAGTACAATTAAACAAGACTCAGCATAGGTGTGTGTGTGTGCTTTGTATTTAAAGTCCATGTGATCGATCCATAACGGTCTTCCGGCTGTGTATATGTGTGGAATCAATGGAACCTGGAACAGGTGTGTGTGAATGGTGCATGACTGGATATTTAGTTCTTTAGTGTGGTGTGTGTATGTAGTTCTCCAGTGATCTGCATGTACACCAGTTATCTGAAAGAATTAGATCACCGGTGATTGTGACAAACTATAACATGATTTAAGCGGTTATAATAGGGTGTAGGCAGTTGTGGTTGGTTGCTAGGGTTTTGCTATTTGGTTGTCAATGTGTTTAAAGCGTGTTTAGAGTGGCAATATTAAAAATATTAAGTATAAAAGCTGTGAAATAGATTTACGAGGCAGCAGAATAATTGTGAGGGAGGTTGTTGCTAGGTTGTTAAGATGTTTAGATTGTTTTTTATATTAGCAATGCTACATACAGTATCATAGTTGTATTGTTACTAAAGTGATTTGAGTTGTTGCAGAGCAGTTGCTAGGCAAGATGTGTTTTTCCCATTTAGACAGAATGCCAGAGCATACTGCACAAGAGGCGTTTCAAAGATGGCCGCCCAGTGAAATGATTTGCCTTAAAGAGACTTTGGTTGCAGTGAGCAGTTGCTAGTATTTTGCGATAAGTTGCTAGGCTATTGCTATTTGGTTGTCAAGATGTTCAAAGTGTTTCCAAGTAGCAATACTACATGCAGTACAATAGCCATAAAAGTTTTTAAGTTTATTTAAAGAGCTGCAGTGCAGTTGCTAGGGGGTTTTGGGTGGTTGCTATGTTGTTGTGAGTAGTTTCAAAGCAGTTGCTAAGGTGTTTTCTGTTAAATCTACATAAAACACCTTAGCGACTGGTTTGAAACTACTCACAGCAATATGAGTAGTTGCAGCATGCTGTTTCTAGACAAAACATTGGACGTTTTAAGTGTTTTCAGGCTGTTGAAATTCTTCAATTACGCACTATATGTGGTTGCTAGGGTATTGCGTTTAGCTGCTAGGGTGTTGCTATTTGGTTGTTAACATTTTCAAATAGTAGTTTTTCAGAGTAGCAATACTACATACAATAGCCTTAAAAGTTTTTAAGTTGATTTACATGGCTGCAGTACAGTTGCTAGGGGGTTATGGGTGGTTGCTATGTTGTTGTGAGTAGTTTCAAAGCAGTTGCTAAGGTGTTTCATGTAGATTTTACAGAAATGTAATGCAGATGCTGTTGCAAGATGAAATAAAGGGTGATCTGAGGGTTTTCATAATGTTGCAATTCTTCAATTACGCACTATATGTGGTTGCTAGGGTGTTGCAGTTGGTTGCTAGGGTTTTGCTTTTTGCTAAGTGTTTTTCAGAGTAGCAATACTATGTATATTAGCCATGGGGGAGCTAGGTGGCTCTTGGAAGTGGTGTTAGTGAGGCCGACAGGGAGCGCTCAACCTGTGGTCTGTGTGAGTCCTAATGCCCCAGTATAGTGAAGGGGACACTACACTGTCAGTGAGCGCCGTCTTTCGGATGAGACGTTAAACCGAGGCCCTGACTCTCTGTGGTCATTAAAAATCCCATGACACTTCTCATAAAGAGTAGGGGTGTAACCCTGGTGTCTTGCCAAATGCCCTCAATCGGCCCTTACCCATCATGGCCTCCCAATCATCCCCATTCACCGAATTGGCTCTATCACTATCTCTCCACTTCACCAATAGCTGGTGTGCGGTGAGCGCACAGGCACCGTTGTCCTGTGGCTGCCGTCGCATCATCCAAGTGGATGGTGGTGGTGTGGTGAGACCCCCCTCATGATTGTAAAGTGCTTTGAGTATATGGTCATACCCAATAAATGCGCTATATAAATACACATTGCTTTACATAAAAGTTGTTGATTTATGGTTGCAAAGATGTTTTAAGTGTCTGTCAGAGAAAGAGAAATGCAATGGTGCTGTGGGAATGGAAAGAATTTCAGGACACTTGTTTGTGGAAAGTTTAAATACAATTCTGTAAACTCCACAAAAATATAATTAAAACAGAAACACCGTTAGATTAATGTCTTATTTCTGTCGTCACTCATCATTCTGGGCCACTGGCCAAGCAGCTGTGCAGATACAAAGGTGAAATGACACCATGTTCAGAAGCAGCCGAGGGCGCTGATTGACCTTCTGACTCTTGGCTGTGAGTCAGAATGAAAACTCAAAGGTGTGAGGTTACTGACTCTGAAACTTAACATCTCTTCACATCACAAGCCTGACAGGAGATAAAAGACAGGGTTATAAGAGAAAAGCAAGGTAAGAAGAAGTAGACAAGGGGACGTCACCTTCTTACATCCCCCTCAGATCACAGTCTGACACTGAACAAATCCTCACCAACCCACACTTTTCAACTCACAGAACAGAAAACCGACCAGTGTCAGTACATTTCATAGCTGAAATAATATATCTAGGGTTATTTTTTACCCTAAATAATCTGTAGTTAATAAGGGATTTTTATATAATTAAAACAATACAGATTTACAACAATACACCCCAAACCTAGGTTGTAATAAATGTAAAGTTCTAGTAAACGTTTATTTAGTATGTTTAATTTATTATTATTTGAATACATTTTGTTTAAATTTTAATGCATATAAAATAAATAAGGGTCACACTTTATTTGGATGGTTCGTTTGTTTAATTTAAGTTACATTGAATCTACATGTCAACTAATTCTCATTGGATTATAAGTAGACTGTTAGGTTGGGGTTAGGGTTTAGGGTTAGTGTAAGTTGACATGTACTTGCAAAGTTTCTTATAGTCAGTTAAATGTCTGTTGACTGTCTGTCTCAACATATTAAGCAGACAGTACTCAAATGTACATCAAAGTCAAGTGTTTCCTAAATAATAATACAATTCATTCATTCATTAATTTTCTTTTCGGCTTAGTCCCTTTATTAATCGGGGGTCGCCACAGCGGAATGAACCGCCAACTTATCCATTAAGTCACCATGCCGCCCCCCTCATGCTAGTACAATGAAAAAATTATTTATTTGGATTTACTTAATACCATTAATAATATGTAATACCATATATTTTATTTTAAAAATTGTAAGACAAAGTACATTTTATACTTCTAATACTCTAATAAAATAGATTTTAATATCATTAATATATTAAAATGTTTTTAATTACATATTTTTGTACATTTTAGAGCAATTGTGTAATTATTATCTTTTTTTGTTTCATTTCTATTTTTAAATATCATAAAACATACCATATATCTAAATAGCTGGTAATCTATCTATCTATCTATCTATCTATCTATCTATCTATCTATCTATCTATCTATCTATCTATCTATCTATCTATCTATCTATCTATCTATCTATCTATCTATCTATCTATCTATCTATCTATCTATCTATCTATCTATCTATCTATGTATATATATATATATATATATATATATATATATATATATATATATATATATATATATATATAATTATTATTATTATTATTTATCTATTTATTTTTTACAGTCAACAAACTATTATTATTGGTGTTGTTGCTGTTATTATTATTATTTTTTATTTATTTATTTTATTATTATTAACAATCACACAAGCAGAGGTGTATTGTACAAAACTGGAATCAAGAAGGCCAAGATAACAGAAAAGGCTTGACCTAGTTAAATAAGGTCCTCCTGGCTAAGTTCATTGCATGTTTGCTGATCCAGGATGAGAACAAGCTGCTAGGTCAAGTCTGGTGCATTTAGCCCTGATTTTCTTCTGTCTAATATTCCTAACCATTTAATACATGTTCAAAAAAACAAATAATTCCAATTAAATAGATTTTTAATTGAATTAAAATAATTAATTAAAAAAAAAACTTATATCATTTAAATATGAATAAATTAAATAGTCTATACTTGTAAATGTAAAAATATGTAATTTATTATAAAGTTTTATTTATAATTGTATTTATAATTATTTATCATTTTATTAAAAACGTACCATATATGTAAATATCTGGTAATCTGGTTACAGAAAATAATGTTCTAAAATATTATAAACAATCACAGAAGCAGGACGCCTCACAAAATTTCTCCCCATTAGCACCACATTCATTTAATTTAAGACTGTTTTCTCTGGCAGGCAGTCTCTGTGTTGTAAATCTATTTCTATATTATCTTTAAGATGTGTTGCTTTTCCTCTGTCTAATATTCCCACGCTGAGACCGTGGCAGTGAAACTCATCCTTTCTGTTGATGGATGACCGCTACAGTTTCACCATGGCATGTCACTGCAACCGCTAAACATCCTTGTAAACTGGATGTTTACTGACAGGGGGAGCATTTCAACCTTATCTCAACCAATCACAGCCTCTGTTCAGACATCATGACAAATCCCATTCACTCCTACTTTCTCTCTGTCTCCGTCTAAACAACTCTGACAGCTGTGATTGAGAGTAAAACCTTCTCAGGTCAGCGCAAAACCCTCAAAAACTGTTGACAGATCTCGCTAGGGGATGAAAACAGTGACATCTGAGTATCTAATGTAGACAAGACGTCTGCTGAGGACCAAATCTAGAAGATGGATCTGTCTACAACTATGGAAAAGTATGGAGATAGGATCGTAGCATAATTCCTCACATTCGGAGAACTCTCTCATCCTCCATAGACAACAAAGGTCACAACATTTTCAAAGTCCAGAAGAGGAACCAAAAATGTCAAAACATTTCATGTGACTCCAGTGGTTTAACTGTAATCATTTGAAGCTCCAAGAACACTTTTGTGCATCAAAAATAAATGTAAAAAACTACTTTTGCCTGTTTTTCCAGCTTGATCTAATGAGAAAACGTAAATATTTTATGTTTTGCCAGTTTAGTGGGTAATACATATGAATTTGTATGCATTCGGTTGTACGAAAAATTTACGAAGGAGGCATTGCACCAAACTCCAATCCAAACCTAACAGTCATTGGGCTGTCATCGTACTAAATTGTACGATATTAGTATTTTAAACACACTAATGCAAGTCTAATATCGAAATGGCGAGAAAAAATAACAACAGATAGTGTCTGTGATTCAGCTGAGCTTCAGTGACTCGTCAAACAGCCTTGCTGACACCCTGAAGAGCCACATCTGCTCCTTCACACTTACAGACTGAACACCAGCCAACAGGCATCAGCATCTGCAAACTCCAAATCAGTCCAATAATAAAGACTTCACCACAAAGGCAGAACGACAACAGAGACTGAATGAAGTCTTCTAAAGCTCCGGCTTTCATCTTAGCTTTTCTGAGAACTAGCAAATAGTTATTTAAAGAACAAAGAAAGAGAAAATTGAATGAAATATAGAGCTGATGGATTTGAGCACAGCGTGCAGGAGAGCAGAGAACATTTTTCAGAGAAAAATAGAAAACAAATTTCTGTAAAAACTGTATTAATTTGAAGGTGCAGTATGAAAGATTGACACCCAGTGGTTGAACTAGGTATTGCACTCCAAATTCAAAACACTTTTCACCCAGCCCCTCCTCCAACAAATCCACGTAAACACAGGTTGTCAGATTGACGACACCAACAAAACAGCGCCTAACTGTGTCCCAACTACACATGACAACATGCTATAAAGGGAATATTTTCCATGTTAAAAGGAGCTATGTTTTTGTCCAAACCATCACCTGAGAACAGGCGGCTCATCAACAGAATAAACATCTATGATAATGATCCCCTCAGGTACTGATTAAGGGCTTTATTCAGTTTTAAATGGTAACAATGCGAAGTGGAACACCATTTAACATGATGCTTATTGCTATATGAAAGCAGCAGCAGATAGTAGACCTCAGATCTTGAAAATAATATAAACATAATATAATTTCTAGTTTTTCTTGTTTGCTTTGACCTTGTTAAAGAAACTAGGATCCACTCCATTTTCCTCATCACCATCCCAGCAGAGCAGTTAAAATGTATCTGTTAAAATGTAACTGTTAAGTAAAAGCAGAGCATACTCCTCGATTTCTTGTCCACAGCTTTCTGTTGAGTCCAATAAAAGCTTCCTGATCACTGCACTGCACAGTCAAACAGCCTTAGTTTCCACATCACCCACCTGGATTGCAGTTCAAGTCCATGACGGGCCGGCAGTTCAAGCTCTCCAGCTTCTTAAAACCACAAGCATCCGCTCTGCTCTCCTCATCTACTCATTTCTCCCTCATCCTGAGTCTGATCTCAGCCATGGTCAGCCAGTTCTGCTGGTGCCTGAGGCTCAGATCCTGCAGTCTTTTGGCACCGGACGCTCTACGCCGATGGGCTCATAAATCTCCAGTGCCGGGGCTCTCGGGGGTCTCGCTCTGGCCTGTAAATTTGACGATGGAAGAGCAGGCACTGGGCCAAAAAGATCAGCCCCTTTACAGAGCTCTATAAATACAGACAAGAGCTGCTACCGGACGCTACTGTGAGGAAACTCCTGTATGTACTGTAACTCACTAGTCCTATGCACTTGGACAAATCTTTAATATAATTAGCTGATTTCAGGTTAATTTGTCTGCCAAAGGACTGAAGAAAATAATTTGTTTTTTTAAGTGACGTTTATAAAGCAACATGACAAAAAAGCATCCATTAAGGCTGGAAATGTTTGATGTCTTTATATGACATATTTGGAGGTGGTATTTGTAGAGTCAATCAATCAACAAATCATTAAATCAAGAGTTCAATCACTCAATCATTCAATTATTCAATCGGTCAATGAGCCAATTATTCAATTAATTAATGAATTAATCTATGAATCAATCAATAAATCAATAAGTCAATGAGTTGATCAATCAATCAATCAATCAATCAAGTCAATGAGTCAATCATTCAATCAATCAACAAATCAGTCAATGAGTTGATCAGTCAATTAATCAATAAATCAGTCAATGAGTTGATCAGTCAATCAACAAATCAATAAATTAAAAGTTAAATAAGTCAATTAATTGATTAATCAATCAATCAATCAATCAATCAATCAATTAAAATCAATCAATCAAATAATCAATCAGTCAATCAATAAATCAATCATTCAATCAATCGACCAATCATCAAACCAACCAACCAGTCAATCATTCATTCAATCAATCAATCAATCAATCAATCAATCAATCATTCATTCATTCATTCATTCATTCATTCATTCATTCATTCATTCATTCATTCATTCATCCAATAAATCAATCAATCAATCAATCAATCAATCAATCAATCAATCAATCAATCAATCAATCAATCAATCAATCAATCAATCCACAAATCAATCAATCCACAAATCAATCAATCAATCAATCAATGAGTCAATCAGTCAATCAATCAACAAATCAATAAGTCTATCAGTCGATCATTCAATCAACCAATCAATGAATCAAATAATGAGTCGATCAGTCAATCAATCAACAAATTAACAAATCAACAAATAAATAAGTCAATTAGTCGATCATTCAATCAATCAACAGGGCTCGAAATGAGCCTTTTTGCTTGGTAGCACCGGTGCTCCTAACTTTAAAAATTTAGGCGCATCAGCCAAAATTTAGTCGCACCCACCAATTATGAGCACTGTTACTACAAGTCTTATACAAACATATTTATTGTATTTGAAATCAACACTAATCAAACTAACAAGCAAAAAAAAAAAATATATATATATACATATGCAAGCGTGAGGAAAATATGTCTCAACGAAATCCCGTCATCACAAGAAAATACATTTTTATAACATAACTGAGTGACCAAAGCACGGAGCGCTCACCGGCGAGTAGCGATATTTGTTTACTCAGTGTAAGCCCGTTCGCGATGGTGTAAGTGGTGTCCAATTTGACATATAGCTGTCCCTTGCATGGCGAAAAGCATCTGGCGATTATATGAAGGATTAAACAGAAGCTCTCTTGCTAGATGTGGCAAACAGTTGAGTTACCTGAAAACTCCATCCCACAGACTCTTCACAGCGGACTTGAAGCCAATGGAAGTCTTCTACTCTTGGAAAAGTGTAGATGGTGGATTAACATTCAGCACTTGATCACAATAAGATGTCATTATTTGTAATTAGATGGTTTCTAAAACAAAATCTGTCTGTTATCTTCATTCTCATCTTCAGCGCTTTACAATTTTTCGCGGTAGTAGCTTCTCTCTGTCATCCCAAGCCAGAAGGCGCTGAGTGATTGACAGCTGATATTAACCAATCATTCGCGTTCAGTGCTAGAGCAGTGATGGGCCAATAAGAAGAGCGCGAAGGCAGGGAAAGCATTATGGACTTGGATTTGTTTACTGCAGCAAGTTGACATGACAACTGTTTTAAACCATTACTGAGCGCTGCGTTTCACGTTCCAGGTGCAGACAAAGAGCTTAAAGATGCATTCTGCGTGAATGTCTCCCGAATCCGCGCATGTGGTGAACATTTTTCAGTAAAAACTGGTCGCACACAACAACTTTAAGCACTCGCAGAAATGCTCCCAAATATATTTTAGGGTCGCATAGAGAAAATTTCGGGTGCATATGCGACCAAAATGGTCGCAATTTCGAGCCCTGAATCAATTAATCAATCAGTCAATGAGTCAATCAAACAACAAATCAACAAACCAGTAAGTCAATCAGTTGATCATTTATTCAATCAATCAATCAATCAATCAATCAATCAATCAATCAATCAATCAATCAATCAATCAATCAATCAATCAATCAATCAATCAGTCAATGTGTTGATCAGTCAATCAATCAATCAATCAATCAATCAATCAATCAATCAATCAATCAATCAATCAATCAATATAATATAGAAAATAGCTTTATTTCATAAATACAATAAAACTTTTAAGAAAAAAAATTAATAAAAAAATGTAATAAAAGTGTAATTAAAAATGTATACAGTATTTACATGTATTGAAATATATAATATGCACAGATTAATGCATAAATATAATATTTAATTTAGGTTTTAATTTTGATAATATATTGTATTTTAATTTTAATATGCATGTAGGCATATATTTACATTTATATTTACATTTAGTCATTTAGCAGACGCTTTTATCCAAAGCGACTTACAAATGAGGACAAGGAAGCAATTTACACAACTATAAGAGCAACAATGAATAAGTGCTATAGGCAAGTTTCACGTCTGTAAAGTTTTTTTTTTTTTTTTTTTTTTGGGTACAGTTACTGTGATATCCAGAGAGGCAATTGCAGATTAGGAAGTGAAGTATGAATGGAAAAAATCAATAGCATGCCTTCATAGATAGAAATAATAATAATAATAATAATAATAATAATAATAATAAATAATTTTATGAATAATGTGTTATTTATATAATGTAATGTGTTATATGTAATAAATAAGATGTAAATATCGCTGTGAATAAAATAGAAAAATCTCAAATAAATAAACAAATATTCATCATTTATGATATATTATGTATAAACAAATATGTTGAGGACATGAGGGTGATTAATAAAGCTTTTACTCCTATACATAAACAAATAGTTTCAGCGTCCAATGACCTTACAGTCACATACAGCTGAAGACTGCTGACGCTGTTTGAATAGTGCATGTGTTTTCCGCTCATATCTGCTTTGCTGGACATGTCAGTGCTGCAAAACAGGTCTAGAATGTTCTTCGGGTGTCATCGACTGTACATCAACAGTACATCTTAAAGATACATTGAATGTACAGGCTTAACATGATCTGCAGTGTGTGTGTGTGTCTATATTTCGGGGCTCTAGAAGTTTGCTATGACAGCCAAACATCCCATCCGTTATCCCGGTTATGCAAGCGTCTGCGTTTCTCATTTTGTCTCTGGAATTTGTAGGCCAGATCGCACACACATGCATGATGAAAATACATGCTGAAAATATATATGCTTCATTTAACCTCTTTATCTTTTGTTAGCACAGAAAGAAATCCCCAAAACTTAAAATGAAGGGAAATGACTTATTATAAAATAAACATTGTGTCTGATAGACAGTGGGTAAAATTATTGGCACCCCTAAGAATCCTTTTGAAGTATCTCTGAGGTATATGTTTATTTCTTAACACAAGAGAGTCCTGTCATATATTTCTGTTTCACAGGATTATGAATATACATACACAAAAGCCAAATTCTGTTTTTCATCCATCACAGAGGGTAAAAAAAAAACAAATAGTATATTTCTAATCTGCAGCAAAAGACTGTTGACCTGATAAAAAGTGTCTGCAAGAAAACAGGTAAAGTATCTGCAGTTATGATAGCCACCATAAGGCCAATAATGAAGAGTTTATATTGTATGGAGATGTTATGAATCTACCTGTAAGGGGATTTGTGTGTGTGTGTGTGTGTGTGTGTGTGTGTGTGTGTGTGTGTGTGTGTGTGTGTGTGTGTGTGTGTGTGTGTGTGTGTGTGTGTGTGTGTGTGTGTGTGTGTGTGTGTGTGTGTGTGTGTGAATTGTATATTGTATTATAACTGGAGGGCATTCGTGTGTGTGTGTGTGTGTGTGTGTATTGTATATTGTATAATAACTGGAGTCTTAGGGGCGAGGCATTGGTGCAGTAGGTAGTGCTGTCGCCTCACAGCAAGAAGGTTGCTGGTTCGAACCTCGGCTCAGTTGGCGTTTCTGTGTGCAGTTTGCATGTTCTCCCTGCTTTCGCGTGAGTTTCTTCCGGGTGCTCCGGGTTCCCCCACAGTCCAAAGACATGCGGTACAGGTGAATTGGGTATGCTAAATTGTCCGTAGTGTATGAGTGTGTGTGTGAATGTGTGTGTGGATGTTTTCTAGAGCTGGGTTGCTGCTGGAAGGGCATCCGCTGTGTAAAAACTTGCTGGATAAGTTGGCGGTTCATTCCGCTGTGGCGACCCCGGATTAATAAAGGGACTAAGCTGACAAGAAAATGAATGAATCAATGAATGAACTGGAGTCTTGGGGTCAGAAAACCTTAAAATAAACAGATAAATAAAGCGGTTCAGTCTACATGTTCATGAAACCACAAAACAAAAACGTACTTCAACATATGTTTGACTGCAGTTTCTAGGTAAAATGAAGCAAGGGTTGCTCATGGGAGTTGTAGTTTCTTACTGTCGCATTGTAAATTGTGACATGCTCAACCCACCAGGAGTGGCTAATGGGAGTGGCTGTGGTGTTATTGTCAAGCCCTGGACTAGAGCTGCACAATTCTGGCTTAAATGAGAATTTTTTTGCCTAAAATAAAGTTCACGATTTTCTCACGATTCTGTAAAATAAAGGTTAATATGAGTGGGCTGTTGTAATTGTTATTCTCAAACATGTGGTAAAACAGCGATAGGCTTTGTGTAGCGGTACTGTTGGTTAAAATGCTAAATTTTGAATAGACATGGAATGGTGGACTTGAACAGACTTGAGATTTGTCCAGTTCATTAATGCTGATGAATAATCTGATGTTGAATTATTGTGTTTGAGACATATTCTTACAATCTGTCATTTTCTGCTTAAAATCTGTCACTGACGTGATTTTCGTGAATACAGAAGACTGGGTGGATATTTTTGCATTTTGTCGGGTTTTTGATACTTTTTGGGCTGGAATCAGTCAGCTACATCTGGCAACACTGTGTGCGCTTTCGGTTTCATTTTCACTGCTAAGAGCGTTTCACTTTCCGTGCGGCTCCCAAACGACCACTCTGTGCCACAAACTGAATGTTATTTACAACATTATTACCTGTTATTCACAGCTTATGCAGGTTCTGTTATAGACTTTATTCAGAGGCACGTGCGCCCACCCTCCCTGTGGAAACAGCTGACGGTCAGCTCATGTCACATGTGATTTTGCGGTCGCAAATACATTACATGAAGACAAAAAGATCATTTTTGAGGTGAATTTAATCTTAAAAATGCAGCATGTGACTCTATCAACACTATTTGGAGGTGTCCCAAATGGTATATATATGCCCAGACCATTGTATTTTACACTTCAGAGAAATATAAGGCTGTGGTGTTTATTTCCAACAGGACTTAGCTGAAACCTTCCTAAATTACATTAAGGATTAAATAACAAATAAACAATAAATACTGGAGGCAAACATTTATTTCATTATATTATTTTCCCCCATTTTCAACAGTCCAAAAAAAAAAAAAAGAGATTTTTGTTTTATTTTAAATGAAAGATAAAAAGGTCACAGACATCTTTGCTCATGCTTAGGGCGCCAATAATTTTGACCATGACTGTGAACAAACATTCTGTCAGTTAGTTCTTTTTGACCTTTCACCTACAGTGTAATTTGCTATTGTAGACACTGAGATCTACCAAAGTCTGTGTTGCGAGGTCCTGCTTTGAATCTCTCACATTTAATGAGCACTTTAGTGTCATGCCGTGATGCTGGAGCCCTGTTTAGCTCTGACTGCGATGCCAAAAAATCTCCATCTGTGGAAAAACGCCAGAAATGTGCAACATAATTCTGGCTGAGGAATACAAACACATATTTCATCCTGAAGAATAAATGACAAAAAGGATTTAAAGGAACACTCCACCTTTTAGCAATGTTTTTTTTTTTTTGTTTTTTGTTTTTTGACTGTTACGCCAGACTGAGAGTATAGTTCCTAGCAATATTGGTCTAGAAAATAGTCATTCTTCATTTTCCTTCTGTTTTGTTAGACTCGAGATTAAAGTAGGAAAATTTGTGAAGATCATTTTCGAATTTCTTGAGAGGGTGCTCGCTGCAGAGCCATTTGAGCAGAGCTGAGCTCCAGCGAGGGGGAGCATGAGCTCTCGCTCTGCCTCCTGTAAGCTGTTTCAATGCGTACACCAACCCCACCCCTAACCCTACCCCCAGTGACATCACTCGTAGAAGAAGTGCAAAAAAGGTGGAGCTCAAGCTCAAGCTCCCCCTCGCTGGAGCTCAGCTCGCCCAAATGGCTCTGCAGCGAGCACCACTTGAATTTCTTTGAGGAAATGCTAATGGTCTAATCCGATTTAATTTATATGCTAAGCTAAGCTACAAGTTACCCAGCCAGAACAAGAAATCAGACATCATAATTTTGTTTTTACAATGAGATGTAGTTTTTACATGTTTTTTTTTCATATACAGCATGGGTAAATCATTACAAAACAGCAAAAGAGCCATTTTTGTTATAGCAAAATATAGAATATGTAGCTGAATTTTACTACTTTCACAGATTAATTAACTATAAAACTAATTTGTGACGCTGATAACTGAAACCAAAAGTTTATAATAAAATTACTAAACTAAATGTAATCAAACTAATTTAAAAGAGTGAAGAAACAAATATATAAAATTGAATTGTTTAACACATTTAACATACTTTATTAAAATTATTATTATTAAATAAACATTTAATAATAATAATAATAATAATTAAAAATAATAATAAAATAAAAATAATAATGATAATAATAAATATTAAAATAATTTAAAATAATAATAATAATAATAATAATAAAATAATTTTACAAAATAAATAATAATAATAATAATAATAATAATAATAATAATAATAATAATAAAATGGCAGTGGGTAGCACTGTCGACTCACAACAAGAAAGTTACTGGTTCGAGCCTCGGCTGGGTCAGTTTGCATTTCTGTGTGGAAATTGCATGTTCTCCTCATGTTTCGCATGGGTTTCCTTTGGATGCGGTATAGGTAAATTGGTGTATGGATGTTTCCCAGTGATGGGTTACAGCTAGAATGGCATCCGAAAATGAAAATGAATGAATGTGTTATTTAACAATCAATAAATTGTTTAAATTTTAAACAATCAATAAATAAATCGATTTTCATTTAGATTTTTGTTTTTAAATCCATCCAATTATTGAAAATTATGCCATTTGCAGGAATTTTTCACATCATTCCTATTCAATAATAACCTTAAGGGAGAAAATCAGGAAGGGTTAATCTGAATAAAATTAAATATAAATAAATAAATAAACAAATAAATAAATAAATAAATATGCTGGATAAGTTGGCGTCTCATTCTGCTGTGGCGACCTCTGAGTAATAAAAGGGCTAAGTCGAAAATAAAATAAATGAATGAATGAATAAATAAATAAATAAATAAATAAATAGAGATCATAATAATGTGCTGGGAGACTTTAAAGAGTGTTATTTGGCTGCAGGTCTATTTGGCGGCTGTAGCTTCAATTTAAATCTGCAGATCTGAAGGAAGCCCACAGAGAAAGATAGACAGGAGACCTTTAGAGAAACAGAACAATGGCAAACTCATTCTCCGTTTCTCTGTGTTTTCAATCACGCTGAGCACACAAGACATATCCCACACCAAGAGCACTTTGGGATATCCAGCGCTCCCTCATGTTATTGCGGCTGCTGTTTTCAATCTCAAGTGGCATCAATCATTTCCTACGACCAAGAGTCTGGTCCAACTTTAGATATATGAGATAAAGCCTGAAGTTTCACCTGGTTTTCTTCTATAACCCCTGGTCATCCAAGATTCAACACAACGGTTTGTGATCATAGTTTTGTGTTTTCTTAAAGTGATCCCTTTTATGCTACTGTTAAAGGTTCTCATTTTGGAGCCTCCTACAATAAATTCATTCATTCAATCATTTTCCTTCGTCCTAGTCTCTATTTCAGATGTCGCCACAGCGGAATGAACCACAAATTATTCCAGCATATGGTTTATGCAGTGGATGCCCTGCAGCCACAGCCTAATATTGGGAAACACCAATGCCCACTCATTCAAACACACTCTCCCACACTACGGCCAATTAGCTTATTCAATTCCTCTACAGCGCGTGTCTTTGGACTGTGGGGAAGACCGGAAAACCCGGAGGAAACCCACACCAACACGGGGAGAACATGCAAACTCCACACAGAAATGCCAACTGGCCCAAATGGGACTCAAACCAGCGACCTTCTTGCTGTGAGGTGACAGTGATAACCACTGTGCCACCGTGTCATTTATTATTTAATAAAAATAAAAGTATGGATTAATTCTTATTTAATAAACAAATATAATAATAATAATAATAATAACAATACTACTACTACTACTACTAATAATAATAATTATTATTATTATTATTTTTAATGTTATTATTATTATTATTATTATTTACATATTTATACATTTCATTTTCTTGTAGGCTTAGTCCTTTTATTGATCCGGGGTCGCCACAGCGGAATGAACCGCCAACTTATCCAGCAAGTTTTCCACAGCGGATGCCCTTTCAGCCGCAACCCATCCCTGGAAAACATCCACACACACATTCACACATACATTTATACACTACGGACAATTCAGCTTACCCAATTCACCAGTACCGCATGTCTTTGGACTGTGGGGGAAACCGGAGCACCCAGAGGAAACCCACGCGAACACAGGGAGAACATGCAAACTCCACACAGAAACACCAACTGAGCCGAGGCTCAAACCAGCGACCTTCTTGCTGTGAGGCGACAGCACCACTTACTGTGCCACTGCTTCACCTCTATTTACATATATCATTACAATTATTATTATTTACATAGTTATTATATTATATTATATTTACATATATGTATTATTATTATTATTATTTACATGTATTATTATGTTTATTATTAGTTACATATTTATTATTATTATTACTATTTACATATATTTATTGTTATTGTTATTATTATTATTATTAGCCCCCCTGTTTATTTTTTTCCCCAATTTCTGTTTAACGGAGAGAAGATTTTTTTTAACACATTTCTAAATATAATAGTTTTAATAACTCATTTCTAATAACTGAATTATTTTATCTTTGCCATGATGAAAGTAAATAATATTTTACTAGATATTTTTCAAGACACTTCTATACAGCTTAAAGTCACATTTAAAGGCTTAACTAGGTTAATTAGGTTAACTAGGCAGGTTAGGGTAATTAGGCAAGTTATTGTATAACGATGGTTTGCTCTGTAGACAATCGAAAAAATATAGCTTAAAGAGGCTAATAATTTTGACCTAAAAAAATATTATTAGAAACTTTCCTTGCTCTGTTAAACATATTTTGGGAAATATTTAAAAAAGAAAAAAAAATAAGTCAAAGGTAGGCGAATAATTCTGAGTTCAACTGTATGTCGAAAAGAACTGTTTCGAACGAACCAATTCACTAGAATGACTCACACTTTCAAATGTCACATATGTTGAAAATAACTTTTTTTACAGTGCAACAATCCCCATGTTGAGCTAAAATGATATCGCTTTTAAAATTAGACATAAACACAATATTTCTAAAATCCCACATAGGGTGGTTCTGACATCTGGAAGTCGTAAAACACTCCACAAAAAATGGCTGACATGTAGATGTGAGGAAAAATAAAGCTCATATCGCCACTTCCTCTGCCAAGACGAGTCCGGTGAACTTAAATACACATCAGAGGGGTATTTATGGCGTGTGAGAGCTCCTGATGACAGAAAACATTTGAGTTTCCCCTCAGCTCAGGATGAAAACTCGAAGAAAGCGGCCTGCGTACGCTCAGTTCACCCCAGACCTGACCTCAGTTCTCAAACTGAAGAATAAAAGGGTTCATGCAGTGCACCAAAAATAAATGAATGTATTTTTTTTTTATTGATTTCATAAGTATTTTAAGATATGGCAAATTCATATGATCTTATTTGAATCTTTTTATGCTACAAAATATCCTTTATTTGTTTTATTTTTTATTATTATTAGTTTGTTTTTCATTTTATCAATTCATTCATAATATTGCTTTTAAACAACTTGGCTGTTTATGTGAGAACATTCAATTCAAACCAGAAACTGTAATCATTTGAAGAAACTGGTATTAGGGCTGTGTGATTAATCGAAATCAAATCACAATCGCAAATTGAAACGTTGCCATTAGCTAATCGAAATAGGCTGCAATGTGAAATATGTTTTATTTAATTTCCCCAAGCAAAGCAAATGTGTGACTGCCGTCTGTGTGTGACAGCCTTGCTGGTCAATTGAGTGAGCACACTTTCATTCTGCCCAATCAGAATTGCGCAACCAAACCATGCAGAACGCCCACAATAAAAAAACAAAGCAAAACAAACAAACAGACAAAGTGTGGATGAGTATGATGGAGTTTGCCGCTTCAGAAGCATTAACAGATTAATTAATATAAAAAAAAACAGCACGTCGGTAATATGGGAATATTTTAGTCACAGACACAGAACATAAACTTACATTTGTAAGAGCTGTCGCAAAATTGTTGCCACTGGGTAAACTGGGTAAACAACAATTGGCCGTATTGTATGTTTACTACCTTCTAATAAGTTTACAAAAAATTGAACTATTTTATAGCTTGGCAAATCCATATGATCTTATTTCTTTTGATCTCATGGTCTTTTTTTTTGCTAGAAATTATGTTTTTTTGTTTAGTTTTCCTTCTTTATTTGTTTGTTTTTAATTTTATAAATCCAATTGTGCAAAATCATAATAAATAGCCAACTTGTACTATTGAATAAATTGGCCAGGATGCCTTTGAAAAAGAGTAGGCGTTTAACCCCGGTATCCCAGTATCCATCATGTCCTCCTAATCATTCCCCATATCATAATTGGCTTCATCCCTCTGTCTCCTCTCCACCAATCAGCATGATGTGTGGTGTGCTGTCTGGCGCAATATGGCTGCCGTCGCGTCGTCCAGGTGGATGCTGAACACTGGTGGTGGATGAGGAGATTCACCCCAATGTATAAAGCACTTTGACTGCCCAGAAAAGCACTATAAAAATGAAAGGAATTATTATTATTATTATTATTATTATTATTATTATTATTGTTGTTGTTGTTGTTGTTGTTGTTAATGTAAATCCTTAAATTCTAACACTACATTCTCAATGAAATTATGAATGAATCAGTTTACTTAAATTAATTAAAAATTAGATTCCATAACTATTTTGTTTTTATGGTATTTCTTTTGACCTATAAATACTTATGGTCTTTTTTTTTTTTTTGCTAGAAAATATGATTTATTTTAGTTTTGTTTTTCATGATTTATTTGTTTGTTTTTAATTTTATTAATCAAATTGTGCAAAATCAAATTAAATGGACAACTTGTGCTTTTGATCAAATTGGCTTAAACAGATGTTTATATAATAATACTTGTCTGATTAGATAGAAATTGAAATATAATTCATCAAAATCTTCTCTTTTTTCCAGTAAATTGACAAGACTTATCCAAATGAATCGAATCCTTGAACTGGAAATTCTAACAAGCTTAATGAAATTTTGAATGAATCAGATCAGTAAAATGAATCATATTTACAAATGTTATAAATGACAGAAAGATTGTTCAGAGTGCAGAAATTCACTATAATGAATCACAATTTCTCGTAACACATGACTGAAAGAAAGAATTACAATACACAGAGTTCACAAGAATATAACAGACTTTCAAATATAACAAGATGGAAAGAACTGTTCGGAATCAGTCAAGATATTTGAATGAATCGGACTTTCAAACTACATATAGCAGAAAAAAAACTATTTTGATTAAATCAATTCACTAGAATGACAACTTTCAAATTTTAAATGTCAAAAAGAACCAATTAGAGTGAACTGATTTACTAGAATGATTCAAACTTTCAAATGTTGCACATGTTGAAAACAATCGCTTAGAATGAATTGATTCACTAAAATCACTGAAACTTTCAAGTGGTATATACTGCACGTTCAAATTTCAAATGTTGCACATGTCGAAAAGAACTATTTAGAATGTACTGATTCAATAGAATGACTCAAATTTTCAAATGTTGCACATGTTGAAAAAGAACCATTTGAAATGAACTGATTCAATAGAATTATACAAACCTTCCAAAACTTTCCCAGCAATATGTTTTGGTTCTTTTATTACACTGGATGTTACATAAACAAAAGTCAAGCTTCTTCTAGGAAAATATTCAAATATTCAAACAATTTCCAGTAGTTTCCAAACCTTCTAATGAGATTCAGAAGACAGGTCTCAGATCAGTAGGACAGCTACTTACACCCACACACAGCATACTAAAAAGAGTTGTAGATATGATAGGAATCCCTCAGTTTGTCCCTGAGCTACACTGGTCTCAATCAGGTCTCAGATTGTGCTATCAGCACCCCTGCAGACACAGAAATATCAGCTCCCGCAGCCAAGACAGAGGGTTATGAAAGACAGAGACTGAGACAGCAGACAGACAAGGGATTAATCAGGCTTGAATGAAGCGAGCAATGAAACAAATCGACTAGAAACTCTTCTTTGGGTCCCCGAGGCTAAGGCGTGAGAGAAAACAAACTGCGTGACAACAAGATTCAATGACTGACCGCCATCAATCACACACTTCAGAGAAACAGACTGAACGCAAGAACGAAAACAGCAGGAGAGTTCAGAGAAATAAAGCAACACACACAAACAGATGTCGACCCTCACAGACAGACTTACTTTGAACTCATTCATTCATTTTCCTTTGGCTTAGTCTCTTGTTTATGAGGGGTCGCCACAGCGGAATGAACCGCCAACTACTTTGGCATATGTTTAATGCCTTAGATGCCCTTCCAGTTGCAAGCCAGTACTGGGAAACACCCATACACTCTTATTCACACACACACACTCATACACTAAAGCCAGTTTAGTTCATCTAATTCACTCAGTCTTTGGACTGTGGGGGAAACCAGAACCCAGAGGAAACCCACATGTAAACTCCACAGAGAAATGTCAAACCAGTGACCTTCTTGCTGTGAGGTGCCACTGCTAATCATTAAGCCACCAGGTCGCCTATATAATATTTAAACAATTATTTGTGCTTGTATTTGTTTTGCCTATGTATATTTTGTTGGACTCTCGATGTGCCGGTAGCCATTAATCAGCTATTTATCATCTATACATCTACAGAAGAAAACATCCATCTACTGTACATCTTGGATGACCTAAGAGTAAGTAAATCAACACCAAATGTTGGGGTATTTCTAGGTAAACTATCCCTTTAAGATAGATGATGATATTGGTAATGCTAATGAAATATTTTCCCTTGAACACAATACCACTTTATGACACTGCCAGATTTAGGTGGAGAGGCTGGGAAAGGCATAAAAATGATAGACTGAGGCGTTCAATTACTTTATGAAAGCAGATTCAATGTACTGTATAGAGTGAAAAGCCCTTTCACCTATACAACATGTCAGTGTGAAAGATGTCCTGCTTTATGAGACATACCTGACTTGTTCATCTGATAGAAGCTGATGCAGAGTTATATACACCTATTTAATTCAGCAACACATACATACAATGGGAAGAAGTGTTCAGAATTAAAAGATTCATTAGAATGACTTACAAATACGTTGGAAAAAATTGTTTAGTTTACTGGAATGAACCAGCATTTCAAATATGACGGAAATTTCTGTTCAGAACAAATTAATTTACTAAAGAGAATCAGACTTTCAAATGTTACAAAAGAGAGAATGACCTGTTCAGAACAAACTGATTCACTAGAACAGGGGTTCTCAACTGGTTTAGCCATGGGACCCACATTTTTACATGGTCATCAAGCCGCGACCCAAATTTTTAGGAACTATAATACAATCTTTTGAATTATAATTAATTTGTATTTATTTGTTAACATAAACAATTAGTGACAGATACATCATATGAAAATCACCAAGACTTACAAATAAGCAATATTTTATTGCTGTGTTTTAACAAAATGGATCAAATTATAGTAATATTACAAAGTAAACACGACAAATACAGTTAATAATTAACTGTTAATAAAACATGTTTTCTGGTTTCTAAATGTTGTTTTAATTTAGAAGGTTTCATGCTCTATTATGAGAGCACATCACTACATATCACACTGAGGCTTTAAGTTTTTTTGCCGTAAATATATATATTCATACTTTACATATTAGGGTCATACTTGCGATTCGGCAAATGTGTTGCAACAATTAAATGAAATTTCACATGTCAAACGGTAGGGTTGTCGCGCACGCATTACAAAATAAAAGTCCGGTATAAGCAAAATAAGTACAAATTTTTATGTTGTTTTTTTTTTGACCACACACTCCGCGACCCACTGAAAATGTTCCCGTGACCCACTTTTGGGTCGCGACCCACCAGTTGAGAAACACTGCACTAGAATAAATCAGACTTTCAAACATGATGGAAAGAACTGTTCTGAATAAACAGATTCATTAAAGTGAATCAGACATTTCAAATGTTACAAAATACAGAATGATCTGTTCAGAATAGAATTGCCAGTTTGTAAACATTCAGGATACGCGCTCAGAGGTGAAAAAAAACAGGATCACTAGCATTTACATCGAGGGAATAACATCCGATGCAGTACAGAGTTTGTTGTTGGTGCATTAGACATAAGTTATATTGATACATTATATATATTATTTACATAACGATTTCAGCATATTATAACAGCTTGTCACCTAGTGATAAGCATTGTTATTCTGCTAAATTAAGCTTCGCCTGACAGGTCCATTTGCGATAGCAACCCTCCCAATGGATATTAGATAAGATGAAATGGCCAAGCATCCAGGCTGAAATATACGACTATCTCATTGAAACTCCAAGTGTTTTTACAAGAGAAAACTTAAAGGCCAACAATGTTGTTCTGTGTGGTCATGTGCAAGAAATAATGTTCCATGATTACCTTATTCAAAACTCTGTAGTGCTAAAAACCAAGGTTCTGCCTAGCTAAAGACAAGGAAAAAAGACGAAACTGTACATAGCCTGGGTAATCATCAACAAGCAAAACAACTGCATTCTGACAGCGAACTGCACCTGTACGGCACGGTATGTGAACTTACATTTTTACATTTCATTCTAACCATTCAGTGTCCGCAGTTTAATTGCCGGCAGCTAGCTCTCTGCAACTCTCACATGGTCACCCACTGAAGCTAAGAAGGGCTGCGCCCGGTCAGTACCTGGATGGGAGACCACATGGGAAAGCTAGGTTGCTGCCGGAAGAGGTGTTAGTAGGGCCAGCCAGGGGCGCCCAACCTGCGGTCTGTGTGGGTCCTAATGCCCCAGTATAGAGACGGGGACGCTATACTGCTCAGTGAGTGCCGTCTTTCGGATGAGACGTTAAACCGAGGTCCCGACTCTCTGTGGTCGTTAAAAATCTTTGAATCTCTTTGAAAAAGAGTAGGGGTTTCACCCCGGCATCCTGGCCAAATCTGCCCACTGGTCTCTGTCCATCATGGCCTCCTAAACATCCCCATATTTCAATTGGCTTCATCCTCTCCACCAATCAGCTGGTGTGTGCTGTGCGCTCTGGCGCAAAATGGCTGCCATCGCGTCATCCAGGTGGATGCTGCACACTGGTGGTGGATGAGGAGATCCCCCCACTGTGTAAAGCGCTTTGAGTTTTAAGGAATTATTATTATTATTATTATTATTATTATTATTATTATTATAAAACATATTTAACTATTTTTGCTGAAATCATTGCTGCGATCAAACTTAAGTAATGTGTATGACTCAGCATAGCGTGAACTGCAGAGTCAAGCGTTTTTAATAAGGTCGTCACTTCATTCAGCTCTTATAATGGCGGTTAGCCAAAAACATCTGCAGTGGGCATTAAAAGCAGAGTGTGTAGATAGTTTACTGTAAAATTTAAGTTTTCTATTTTTGGACTCGATTTTGGCAACCTATCGCACAAGCTGAAATGTTGTGCAATAAATGGCTCGACAGTGCCACATATACACTTTTTACGGAGTGGCCCCCGAGCTACGTTTCACACACAAATACGAAAATTGTCACACTCATCAAACATGGCAGTACCTACAAAAAAGTCTCTTGGAGCAAATCTCAAACCCAACAGGAAGTATTTTTAACTTCCTCGACCAGAAAAGTGCAGTTTTTGCCATTTTTCCTATTTGTTTTCACGGCAAGGAAAAGAAACTCTCGTTTTGTGGCAAAATACACAAGGGTGAGTATAAAAGCCAAAATTAAATTCTCTATTAATCAAACTATAAATAAAATGCACACGCAATTCACAGGATCTCCAATATATTTTAAACATGCCAAGCTATAATTCATTTCAGCCTTCCGAGCTGTATTTATATAAGACAGAAGCACAGATAAATATGAACCACGCTGACATCAGGAGCCCATAAATAAAGCCCCGAAGAACCTAGAGAAGCCATCAAATTAGACAGCACAAACAAAACGCTCTACATCTGCCAACAGACTACATTAAAGCAACACTGATCTAGTGCTGCTCTTTTACTATAGTAAATGGTAAACAAGAAGCTGGAACTGCATTACAAGATAACACTATATGCTTGTTCTGTGCTAAACGTAATTTATAACAGTTTGACTGAGCAAATTGCCAAGAGCCTGAGGGATTCTGGAGCAGAGCGAAAGAAATCGAACCACAAAGTGCATAGTGATTCATTTTGTACGGTGCTTCTGTGAGATTAAATAAAACTGGGCTTTTAGATCCATGATAAAACCGGGTGTATCATTTACACACACACACAAGCACAAGACTGATATTTGTGTGAAGGTCAAATATCAAAGTAATACGGTAGCAAAAAAACTAAAAGTTCCTTATTTTGTGTTTTAAAGCATTATCTCTCGGATGCAGAACTCGGATTTGACAGGCTAATATGAAGAGTCATCAGTTTTCTCCTGCTATAAAATGTCTGTAATTACTCAGTGGATATGGGGAGGCTGTATACCCTATTAGGTCACTGTCTCTGGGGGCGCTTTTTTGACATCGCTGTCGCTGGAATGATAATTAAGTCAATCTCATCTAATTGGGGAGAGATAAACGCTGGACTGCTGAATAGTCATATATAATCTCTGTGCTCAGAATTAGATTACCCTCTATATGAGAACGCTTTTATAAAGGTATTTTGGGTTTCTCTATAGTACAGAACAGAATGGAAGAGCACAAAACATAAAAAAAGAACTTAGTAAAACAAGTCAAAGCAGGGCTAAAATAAAACAAAAAGCCAGACAGACATAATAAATACAACAAAGCAAATCAATTTACAACCTTAAATCAGAAAAGGTTGGGACAGTATGGCAAGCACAAATAAAAAAGTAGTGATTTTCAAATTTACTTTGATTTAGAGACAATATGAACGTAAAATATTTTCTGTTTTGTCTGGTCACCTTCATTTTATTTGTAAATATACATCCTTTTTTTGTCATTCAGACCTGTAACACGTTACAAAAGAAGTTGGGACAAGAGCAGTTTAAGGCTAGTAATTAGGTATATTGGTTAAATAATGATGGGATTTGAAACAGGTGATGTCAAAAGGTGCTTGTAATTATGATTTGGTACAAAAGTAGCATCCAAGAAAGGTCAGTTTTAGGAGCAAACATGGGCTGAGGATTGCCAGTTTGCCGACAAATATGTGTGAACATTATTAATATGCTTAAAAACAATGTATCTCAAAGAGACATTTGGATATTGTATCTTAAACAGTGCATAGCATCATTAAAAGATTCAAGAAATCTGAAGAAATTTCAGTACTTAAAGGACAAGAAGTGCAAGCCTAAACTAAACTATCATCATCGCTAATCCCTCAGGCAGCACTGCATCAAGAATCGTCACTCATCTATAGACCATTTCATTGTGGTCACATCATTGGCCCATGAACATTTTCTGCTTATCAAACTATTTCATACCTTTTAACAAGAGGCAATTCAATTATAACTTAATGTTAAAACAGCAATCATAACATTATTTATCAATATGTGGCTCTTTTTGGATTTTCGGAAGCTGTAGACATTAAAAATGTAAAACAGGAAATCGGTTGGCACCATTGTTTTTGTTTATATCCCTCAAAGATGTTAATAAACTGTTACACCACATGGGCTCACGATTACTTTGGCAAACCTTTTGTCAAGTACCACAATCAAAGTGACATTCGCAAATGCCAGTTAAAACTGTACTGTACCAAAAGGAAGTCCTATGTTAACAGTGTCCAGAAGCGCTGCCAACTTCTCGGGGCTCCAAGGCACACAGTGTAATCGTGTATGAGTATTTCAGGTATTTTTTGAGGAGAAATGGACACAATGTGCTCCAGACAAAGAGGAAAAGGATTATTCAATTCAATTCAATTCAGCTTTATTTGTATAGCGCTTTTACAATGTAGATTGTGTCAAAGCAGCTTCACATAAATGGTCATAGTAACTGGAACAGTGTGGTTCAGGTTTTAGTGTTTAAGTTCAGTTCAGTTCAGTTTAGCTCAGTTCAGTGTGATTTATTCATTACTGAGAGTTCAAACACTGAAGAGCAAATTCATCGATGCGTAGCTCTACCAATCCTGAACATTGCAAGGCAGTGGCGACAGCGGAGAGGGAAAAAAAACTTCACCTGATGGGAGTGAAGAAAAAAAACCTTGAGAGAACCAGACTCAGTTTGGCACGACCATTTTAATTTCTCCGCTGGCCAAAAGTCTTGTGCAGAGCTTCATTCGCCGTGGTTGAGGCTGGATTATCCAAACCGTGCAGTAACAAGTCTGCAGTCCTGACCTGTCTCCAATAGAGAATGTGTGGTACATTTTGAAGGGCAAAATACGACAACGAAAACCTTGAACTGTTTCGTACCTTGAAGACTTGTTTGCAGGTAGAATTGGACAAAATTACACCTGTAATTTAAAGCTGAATATCCTTGCCCGAACTTGAAGGAACTCGACACGACCCTACAGGTTCGGGTGAGTTCGGAATTAATTTCTATTCTGGCTTGTGCAGTAAATGAACAGTCATGTGATGAATTTCGATTAGCGTGAGAAAGTAATCAAATAGTTTTTACAACATTAAAATCCATCCCTGCAAAGGTGAAACAAATGATGATGGAAAAGTCAAAGAGAGGGAATTTTGATAGCGGTCAGGCCATCTGCCAGTTAAAAAAATGGTCATTCTAGTTGCCAAGGTATTTCGGCAGACGCTCATACACTGCGTATTACGGTAGAGCACTAAACAGCAGTAGTGTGCAGCAGCAGTGAAAGGGTGTTCAGTGCTGCTGGATGCACCATCAGTGAGCGTAGGACTGTGATAAAGCCATTTACAGTAGATTCAATAATGTTCCTCCACAAAAACGCGTAGCCTAATCTTGGGTAAAGGATTTTCAAATTATAACTAAATATTTATTAAACCATAAATGCATAATGTAGACAGTATGTAGGCTAATGTTGGCATTATTCTTTTATTATTCAGATTCACTGTCGCCTTAGGGCTAGATTGTGAAGAGAAGTGGCGAAACAAATCTCGCAGAGCCTTTATTTTTCTAAATTTCGTTATTGCCAAATACCCATCTTTATATATAATTTAGAATTTATTTTAATTTGTTAGGAAAGACTTATTTTTATTGGTGTGTTGACCAATTGAATGGCTAAGTGTACTGTACGTACCTTGGCCGTTTTAGAGTGCTGAAGTATTACGATGCTCCAGAAGAATTATTTTATTTTTTTGTTCCAACTTCCAAGTGGCCTATAGCCTATGTTTGTAATAAACAAATTATGTTAAAACACATGTAAACTACTCATTTAAAAAAGAAAATTAATAAATAAAAGGCAAAAGAGCTGTGTGCATGTGCACATTTGAATAATGTCCATCTATAAACCAGTTCAGGCTATTAAAAAGTTGGCAATCAAAATGTACTAGGGCTCATGCTGAATTCTGTCGGGCTCGGGCTCTATCGGGCCTAAACTTTATGGCCCGATTACAGCTCTACTGTAATTGGTGTCTTCAGTCTCTAAGCATCTTTTAAGTGTTGTGAAAAATAAAGACATTATAAAGTGAGAAATGCTTTACTGTTTCGAAATTTTTTCAAACGTGTTACAAAACTTTTAATTAAAATACAAGTTTATTTAAAACAAATCATGGCCACCAAAGCAAACCTAACCAAATAGAATAGGACAGAATAGAATAGAATAGAATAACCTAAACATCCCGAATACATAAAGAGTAGTCCAGACTATTAAGTTTGTTTATTTCTGTCTTCCCTGATCTCAGTGAAAACGCATCATAACTTCAGTGCGTGTGAGGACAAACTCACAGCATCAGTTTTCTAAGTGGATGGAACTCACAGATATTATAATGATGGATGCGTCTCATTTTCCGAAGTTTCAGTGTTTTTTTTCTGACCTTTTGGGTGGAGAATGAAAAACGAGGTGCGACTCGCTCCATGATTGAACACTCAATATACTGTAGGCTGCAACGTACTGCTATTTTTCACTTAAACCGACTGAAGTGCAAATGAGGATGGAGGTGGTGTCGCTCAGTTCACTGACTTATTCATACGGTTGCAATGGTTTTCTATATCTGCCAGCTTAATTAACACAGTGCCATTTCAGTAAAATGTACAGATAAACATCACTAGACTGTCTAAAGATAGTCAGACATATTGCACGAACACAAATGCTGATAGGGAGAGGATGTTAATCCAATTTTAGGCACCGAAATCTCTCATGCAGTGACCAATTAAAAAAACAACAGATGGCTTCTTTTGCAACAAGCCAAACTGGTGTCCATCGGGTTCTCTAACCATTAAAGTCCTCAGATCAGCTCTGTCTTGGATCCCGCAGAGCCAAACATGACCAGAAATGTGATTAAATGTTATAAAAACAACATATGGGATGTTTTTTTTGTTAATTTTTGTTTTGTTTGAGCAAATCAACATGTCAGACAATATATAGAATTAATATTTCTTAATTTTAACTCCACTTTAATTGTTCTTAATTTTATTCCAGTATACAATATATTTTTGAGGGCGGCATGGTGGCTCAGTGGTTAATAGCACAGCCTCACAGCAAGAAGGTTGCTGGTTCAAATACCAGCTGGGCCAGTTAGCATTTCTGTGTGGAGTTTGCACGTTCTCCCCAGCATTTAGTGGGTGCTCTGGTTTCCCCCACAGTCCAAAGACATGTGCTATAGGTGAACTGTATTAACTAAATTGGCAGTAGTGTATGAGTGTGTGTGTAAATGTAGGAGTATATGGGTGATTTCCAGTGCTGGGTTGTGGCTGGAAGAGCATCCGCTGTGTAAAATTACATCCCGGATTAGTTGGCGGTTCATTCCGCTGTGGCAACCTCTAAAATAGAGACTAAGCTGAAGAAAAATGAATGGGTAACATCAGAATATTTTTTAGAAAATAGCTTCGATATGTCTAATTTTTATATTGTTTTTCATTTATTTCATTATATGTGCATGATGCCTCCTGCTGTTTAAGAACAGTGCATATTAACACAATACCACTTAACATTCATTTTATTTGATTGTTAAATGACGTCAAAAAACGTTAATCACCATTTAAATAATGATGGATCTTGAAAATGTAATGGTAATTAGTGTCGAGAACTACTGTAAAATTAAACCCTGCCTGTTTTAACTGTCTAAAAGTGATTAAAAGCTGAACAGGTTCGTTAGAAATTAAGGAGTCAAACGTAATCAGTTACATAACTTCAATGAAATAGCTGCCTATTACCTCTTAAATGGGGTAAAGTCACAACATTTGATCAGTACAGCTTTACTTTAAAAGTTACTTTAAACTTTTACTTTAATTCTTCTTATTTTTTTCTAATTCACAATTTTTAATATTGTTTTTTTATTATATGAAGTTCATAATATAAAATTATATGAATCGTATATATGAAACTCATTATATGACTATTTATACCTTCAACATTTATCAAACTAACTTTTAAAGCCAACTTACATCAGTCAAATTGACATGTATATAGATATAACCAGAAGGTCGCTGGTTCGAGCCTCAGCTGGGTCAGTTGGCATTTCTGTGTGGAGTTTGCATGTTCTCCCTGCGTTCGTGTGGGTTTCCCCCTGGGTGTTCCGGTTTATCCCACAGTCCAAAGACATATGGTACAGGTAAAATGGGTGAGCTAAATTTTCCGTAGTGTATGAGTGTGAATGAGTGTGTATGGATGTTTCCCAGAGATGGGTTGTGGATTAAAGGGCATCAGCTGTGGTGACCTCAGATTAATAAAGGGACTTAGCCGAAAAGAATATGACATAGATATTTATATACACAATTGTAATTCAGTTAAAACCTGATTTACTTATTAAAAAGTAATAAGTTAAAGTAACATTAAAAAATATTTTTGTACTCATATTTTTTAGAGATGGGCAAATATTAATCGTGATTAATCACATCCAAAATAAAAGTTTTTTTTTTTTTACCTAATACATGTGTACTGTACATGTTAATTATGCATATATAAATACACACATAAATGCATATACTTGGGAAAATACTCGTATTTAGATATAAACTATATATATTTAGATACAAATTATATATACATTTAAATATCTATGCCAAAAAGTGTTGTTGAGTTTATATTTTATGTATGTGTGTGTTATAGTGACTTCATTGTCCTCATGGCCTCCACAATCACCAGAACTTAATCCAATAGAACACTTTTGGGATGTGATGGAACGGGAGCTTCGTATCATGGATGTGCATCCGACAAATCAGCAGCAACTGCGTGATGCTATCATGTCAATATGGACCAAAATCTCTGAGGAATATTTCCAGTAACTTGTTGAATCTATGCTACATAGGTTTAAGGCAGTTTTGAAGTCCAACCCGGTACTAGTAAGGTGTACCTAATAAAGTGGCCGGTGTATATATATATATATATATATATATATATATATATGTATATGTATGTATGTATATATGTGTATGTACACACATTTATTATATCTAAACAAACTTTTATGTTTGGATGTAATTAATCGCCATTAATCTTTGCTTAGCATAGTTTTGTTTTACATTTTAATGTAGCCAAATGAATCATCATAACATAATCACTAATCCTATACTATATGCCAAATAGCACAAATACAAGAAGGAAATCATAGCACTGTGGTGCTGTAAAATTAAAATTCATTTGTTATGCGCTCTGGGCACCCTGTCAAATATCTAATCATATTTGGATGTTTTATCTCCTCTACAAAATCTGTCCGACAACAGCCTCTACCATTTATTCTATAATCATGTTCCTCCTCGTTGGAGTTTTTAAATGACACAATGCGTTACGATGGACAAAACAATAACAAAACCGCAATTTATAACTGGATATATGATATATGTCATAAAGATCACATCCCTATTGATTCACTCCGACTAATTTAGCCACAGATCATTTCATTCTAATCATGATATGCAGAATCTATCGACCTGATAAAACAACTAGATGTAGTTGAATGGAAATGAGTGTATGACAAGCTAAATAGCTGCTCAATGAATATTTAATAACGTCTGCAGCAATAGATCACCTCTGACATTATTGCTGTAAGTTACTAAAAGAACCACTTGGGGGCATCAGCGTCATCTTTTTGAGGACTCCCGCCCTTAAATCAGAGAACAAAGGCCATTTTAGGACAGACTAAATGACAATGCAGCTGTCAGATGGATATAAGAGAGCATGATAAACTGTAAGCAGGAATTCGGGAAGTTTTGTGAAGGAAAAAAAAAACCTTGGATAGTTTCTTAAAGAGCAGAGAGTTTTAAAATAAACTGAAAATCCTTCATTATTCACTGACTCACACTGTTAAAAAGATCTGCAAGGGCTTATTAGATGAGCAAAAGAACACACACGCACACACCCTGCCTCGCTGCTCGCTGTGTTTTCACTGCTAAGCTTCTTTCTGTTGGCTTATTAACTTTTTAGGCTCGTTCTTTGATTTGTCGGAGATTTATGATTTCGATATAGGAAACAGTCATTTGGCGGATGCATTAAATTAGTTTGCCATCATTGCATGTCCTGGGTTTTAATGCAAACAAGTCAGATTATAAATAATAATAAAAATAATCATAGATGCACCTCTGTTGTTTTTGCGCTCATATGTTCAGTCATGCTAAGGAAATTCTCAGCTAATGAATGGGAAAAAAAAACAGGCTAGTTGATTTAGATCCATTTGTGCGCTTTACATTGTGGAGGAGAGAGAGGAAATAAATATAATGTACTCTCTGAGTGTGTCTGCTGCTTTGAAAGCATGTTCCTATTAGGGCTGCACAATATATCGAAAAATTATCATCGTCGCAATAATGGAATATGCAATATTAATATCGCAGATAGGTGAACAGATTTTTTTAGGGATGCACCGAAATTTAAATTCTGGGCTGAACTTGGAATGCCCGAACCATACCTGTCAACACAAGGATGTGAAAATAAGCCCAACAAAATAAGGCGTTATGTAATCCCTAAATTATTACATATGTTCTTCTGGGGCTGTACATAAACAGTAATATGTCTGTAATATGTTTTATTATTATTATTTAGAAAAGAAAAAAATAAATAGTATGCTTTAGCAGCAAATAAATTACCAAATAGTTTAGCTTATTAAAATTAATAGCTATTATAAAGAAATAAAATCAAGTTCTCATTAATCTTTTCTTCCCTGTAAAATGAATGAATCTCATTTATTTGGATTTTTCGATTGATTACAATAAATAACAGAGGTGTCACTTTTAAAATGCACAGATCTAACGTTATAATAAAAGCATTCGATTGCTATCCTAACTTTTTATGCTTGTTTAGGACAAAATAAGTTGTGTTTAAAAAAAAAAAAAACACCAAGATCGACATCTTTAGATGTTATTATTATTAATTATGCGTGTATGGCTGTTCAAACATGCACCTAAAGTACAGGCTTCTGTTCTGCTTCAAAACGTATGTACAAAATCCATTTGGGAAACAATGTCTATTTATCACTATGGAGCGCGTCAGCTGACAGTCACGCACCATTAAGTTATATGACTGTTTTGAGGATTGCATATAGGAGGGGCGATGACACCTGTAATGAAAAGGACAGGGAATCTCGCCATTTTTATATTTATTGCAAAGTGTTTTCATGCCTAAATAAAATGACAGCGCAGAACAGACTAACATTTAAGAGCGAGGGGCGTCCCCTGGTGGTTCAAACGACTGGTGGTATGGGTTTCGTCAACGCAATCTCACAGCAATTCGTAAATTTTTGATTCAGTGGCTAATTCGTATAAATTTGTGCGATCTAATTCGTACAATTTAGTACGATTTGCTAATCACCCAATGAAGGGTGGGGGTAGGGGTGGGGTTAGGTGCCACGCCTCCTTTTTAAAATTGTACATTTTCGTACGACTGAACTTGTATGAATTTGTACGAATTAGCCACTAAACTGACAAAACATAAAATACTTACGTTTCCTCGTGAGATCAAGCTGGTTTCGTATAGGGAGGATCTGCTCTTTTTTTTTTTTTTGCCACCTTTCAGAGAAATACGGGAAAATACGGGAGTAATACAGGAAAATACCTTTACAGGATAGTGGGATAGAACTGTAAAATACGGGAGAATCCCGGGAAAAACGGGAGGGTTGACGGGTATGACCTGAACCGTAATACCGTTATAGGTTGGTGCCCTAACCACAAGGCTAATGGAATTAATTGTTTATTCAAATTTGACCAATCACAAGAGCTCTATACCCACCTTCGCAGTAGGTCCTGTTCTGCTATTTTGGCTATAACGTACCCTGTATGTGCTGGGTTCCACATAATTTTTCATGTGGTCCCAACACAAATCGATTAAGTTTACTTCGTATTCGTTCATTCATTTTGTCTTCGGCTTATTTATCAGGGGTTGCCACAGTGGAATGAACCGCCAACTATTCCAGCATATGTTTCACACCGTGGATGCCCTTCCAGCTGCAACCCAGTACTGGGAAACATCCATACACACTCATTCACACACATACACTTTGTTTATATAATTCACCTATAACGCATGTCTTTGGGCTGGGAGAAACCGGAGCACCTGGAGGAAACCCACATGAACACTGGGAGAACATGCAAACTCCACACAGAAATGCCAACTGACCTGGCTGGGACTCAAACCAGCTGTGAGGTGACAATGCTAACCACTGAGCCACCTCATTTTTATGCAGCCTATTTAAAAGAGTGGTCAGGCAGGCAGCGGTCAAAACAGAGGCAAATAGGAGCACACGAGAAAACCAAATCATAATTCAGCAAAATGTGTAACAATGTGAGGTGTATTAATAGTGTTTGCGTGACAGTGCCTGAATGATTGTCAGCTGTGGCAGGAGCGATGAGGACTTCTGGGAGTTGTAGTTCATATCGGTGGCAGAGATGTAGTTCTCCAGCGATCTACAAATGCTAGATCGATGGTAACCGTAAGACTGATAAATCTAAAATTACTTTGAAAGTTATCCAAATTAAGTTCTAAATAACGCATATTACCAATTAAAAAATAAGTTATGTCCTCTTGAAACATGGTCTTTATGTAATATTTGAATGATTTTTGGCACAGCATTCTAAGAGACAACTTTGGCTTATACAATGTGTTGTTGGCTATTCCTACAAATATACCAGTGAAACAAATTTATTTATTTGCTTGCTTGGTTGTTTATTTGTTTGTTTGCTATTTTATTATTTATTTGTTTGTTTGTTAATTAATGAGAGTTTTACAAATTTAACTAATGCAGTATATTTTTGGCTATTTCCACAAAAATACTTGTGTAACAAATGTATTTATTTATAACTAATTTATTAATTTTAGTTTTAACTAATGAATTTATGAATTTATTAATTTAAATAATTTTTTATTAATTTATTTATTTTATTGTTTGTTTGTTTGTTTCATTCATCATTTTCTTATCGGCTTAGTCCCGTTATTAATCTGGGGTCGCCACAGCGGAATGAAGTGCCAACCATTCCAGCAAGTTTTTACGCAGCAGATGCCCTTCCAGCCACAACCCATCTCTGGGAAACATCAACACACACACTCATACACTACAGACAATTTAGCCTACCCAATTCACCTGTACCGCATGTCTTTGGACTGTGGGGGAAACCGGAGCACCTGGAGGAAACCCAAGCGAAGGCAGGGAGAACATGCAAACACCACACAGAACTGCCAACTGAGCCGAGGTTCGAACCAGCGACCCAGCGACCTTTTTGCTGTGAGGCGACAGCACTACCTACTGCGCCACTGCCTCACCATTTGTTTGTTTATTACTTATTTATTTATTTTCTTTATATGTTTTTATTATTATTTGTTTGTTTGTTTATTCATTTGTTAGTTAATTAATGAGTGTTTACAAATTTGACATATATAGTGTATTTTAGGTTATTTCCACAAATATACCCATTAAACTAATGTATTTATTTATTTAATTTAGTTTTTTGTTTATTTGTTATTTCATTATTTGTTTGTTTGTTTGTTTGTTTGTTTGTTTGTTTGTTTGTTTGTTAAATAAAAATTCCACAACAAATTAATTATTTGATTGATTGAATAATGAAGCTATTATAATTGATGTGTTTGTGTGCATGTTAGTTAATTATTAATGAGAATTTACAAACGTATAGAAACTTGCCCTGATTTGTAAGGGGACTAAGCCGAAATAAAATAAAATAAAATAAAATAAAATAAAATAAAATAAAATAAAATAAAATAAAATTAAATTAAATTAAATTAAATTAAATTAAATAAAATTAAATAAAATTAAATTAAATTAAATTAAATTAAATTAAATTAAATTAAAACAACACATGAAGTTTTTCACCATATGATTCGACTGTTATAATTGGTTGAAGTCAAACATACATTCCTATAGCTGTTTATGCTTTCTCAGCACTTTGTAAACATTGATTTTTTTAGCCTCTCAACAGTTAGACACAGCAAAAGATTCAGGGCAACACATTACAAATATATATTTTTTTATTAAATAATGTGAACTGCTTAAAAAGAGGCATTTGGGTATAAAATCTGCTGTTGCTTTACTCAAGTTTTTACTTGCATTAAGAAAATGAATCATAAATCATCTTCTGAGAACAACCTGACAATACCATAACATTTTAACGCACGAAATGAAGCTCTTATATCCAACACAAAAGCACGAAGTTGTTATTGGAGCCGGCAGAACAGCACAAAAATGAGATCCCCTCCAGCGTGTTCTGAAAGGACTGTTTGTTTGCGGCGAGGCTGTTTGAGTAGTTGTTTTCTGTTCGAGAGTGTCCTATTCATATGGATGGCATCATTATCTGCCTCTCCAGATGGAGCGAGTGCATGGTGACGTCGCTGTGATGCTTGTGCATGTGGACCTCTTGCTGAAACATGTGCAGAGGATGTGGAATTAGAGTCGTGCTTGCTTGCGGTTTTCCCCTGTAGGCAAACATTCTTCTTTCTTTGGGGATATTTGGAGGGTGTATGTACACACGCAACAGGGCGTTAAATCAGTTGGAGGATTATAAATCAAGTCTGGGATAGACTTTAATTATAGGTTGGGTTTTTTACACTGATTGGATGAAACATATTTCATTTTTCAATTGTAGAGATATCTAATACAGCTTTGGGCTGGAAAAATTGGCGGTTCATTCCACTGTGGTGAATTTTAAGTTTGGCCCAGGAGCTTTTTATATTTTTGTTAATGCAAGTACACAATGGCAGAATTTCTCTCCGCCACTTTTCTAAGTACCAGCACAATTTTACATGTCTTTTGTTATATTTACAAAACAAGTAAGCCTGTGATGCAATTCACAGAAGCATTTGCTGTGTTTCATTGATAAAAGGTTAAAAAAAATCAGTGTTTACAAGTACTGGGACAAGTACTATAGCTCCAGAGCTATAGTTTATGTGTGTTTGAGTTCGACCTATCATAATGAATGAATTGTCTGACCAATCAGAGCACAGTAAGTTCTCGAATAGGTGGGTTGAGAGAGGCTGATCCTCAAATGAACCATTTCAGACACTGAGAGAAAAGAGCTGCATAGTAAATGATGAGAAAATTCAAATGTTGTTTTTACTATTATTATTATTTTTTTTATACGTAAATTGATGTAAAGCTCCAAAACAAAATGAAGCACTCTTAAAATAGTGTTAATGTGGCCAAAATCAATATCCCACATTTCCAAATGAAAAATGTGAATTTTTGATAGCTTGCCTTTGTGCAATTACAGTATGATTTATGATTTTCACTTTTCACTTTTCACTAATCGATTTTAAGTTTGGCCCAGAAGCTTTTTATATTTTTGTTAATGCAAGTACACAATGGCAGAATTTCTCTCCGCCACTTTTCTAAGTACCAGCACAATTTTACATGTCTTTTGTTATATTTACAAAACAAGTAAACCTGTGATGCATTTCACAGAAGTATTTGATGAGTTTCATTGATAAAAAGTTAAAAAATCTGTGTTTACAAGTGCTGAGAAAGCCTCCAGAGCTATAGTTATGTGTGTTTGAGTTCGACCTATCATAATGAATGAATTGTCTGACCAATCAGAGCACAGTAAGTTCTTGAATAGGTGGGTTTAGAGAGGCTGATTCTCAAGTGAACCATTTCAGACACTGAGAGAAAAGAGCTGCATAGTAAATGATGAGAAAATTCAAATGTTGTTTTTACTATTATTATTAATATTTTGATACGTAGATTGATGTAAAGCTCCAAAACAAAATGAAGCACACTTAAAATAGTGTTAATGTGGCCAAAATCAATATCCCACATTTCCAAATGAAAAATGTGAATTTTTGATAGCTTGCCTTTGTGCAATTACAGTATGATTTATAATTTTCACTTCACTTTTTACTAATCAATTTTATTATATTTTTATTAATGGAATTACACAATGGCAGAATTTCTCTCCGCCACTTCTAAGTACCAGTACAATTTTACATGTCTTTTCTTATATTTACAAAACAAGAAAGCTTCCGGTGCATATCCCAGAAGCATTTGTTGTGTTTCATTGGAAAAAGTTGCAAAAAAAAAAAAAATCACTGCATTTACAAATGTTGAGAAAGCATCTTGAGCTAGGCTAATGTTGTTTGAGTTCAACCAATCATGTCGGATGAATCATCTGATCAATCTGAGGACAGTAAGCTCTTCAAAAGGTTCGGGTTTAGAGAGACTGATCCTTGAATGAATAATTTCAGACACTGATACTGCAATGTATGTGATGCGTAGGCCCACATGGAATCTGCCAGCGCAGAAATTCGGAGATTTCTGCAGATTTTTAGCCCGTCATTGAGTCTATGCATTTACTTGAATAAATTTATATTTATTCAGTTTTTAAATTAATTTCACTAATATTATTGTGATATAACAGGGCTCCAAATTAATGTTTTTGCTTGGTAGCACCGGTGCTCCCAACTTTAAATATTTAGGACCTCATAATATATTTGGGAGCATTTGTGCGACTGCATATAATGGTTGTAGTGTGACCTGTTTAGAATTTTTTTTTCTAAAAACATTCTGAAACAGTCTTATTGGTTCAGTCTTCTGACCTCTCGCCTGCTACTTCGACTACGTTTCTGGAGTACCTGGATATATCTGTTTGCCGTGTTGACTATTGCTTGCCTGACCTCCTCATTAAACCTGCATTTGTATCCGAACTCTGTTGTCAGTATCACAATCCCCTGGTTACATTTATAAAGTAATATTTTCTGTCTTTTAGTAGATGTATTATATGAGAGACTTGATTTGTTTACCAAATAAGTGGATTTAATTGGATTTGCATTGTAAACATATAATAAACATTAAAAAGGTATCATTTTTATTTCACATATTTAGTTATGATACTCCTAAATTTAATCCACATAAATCTGCAGATTTTTTAAAAATACATTATTTGCATAAATAGCAAAAATAAATAAACAAATAAATAAATAAAAATCGCAGATTCTGTCTGGCTCTATATGAGAAAATTCAAGTTTATTTATTTATTTATTTATTTATTTGTTTATTTGTTTATTTAGTTATTTATTTGGATATTTATTTAGGTTTATTTATTTATTTATTTATTTGTTTATTTATTTATTTATTTGTTTGTTTGTTTTTTCACTTGGATGAATATGAAGCTTCCTAACAAAACTTGAGACCTCTAAAACAGTAGTAATGTAGCCCAAGCCTATATCACATCTGTACACAAGGTTTCAAATGAAAGGAACAGTATACCAAAAAATGGTAATTCTGTCATAATTGGTTTACCTTTATGCCAATCCAGATTTGTATCTTCATTTTAGTGCTAAATGTAAATTTGTGATAACCTGAGACATTTATTTGCAATTACAGTAAGACTTCTGCTTTTAGAAAATCCAAGTATAAATCTGACTAAGCAATGGCAGAAATTCTGTCTGCCACTTTTGAAGGTACCAGCACACATTGTTTTTAACCACTAGCTTACAACATCACATGTCATCTGCTGTATTTAAAAAACAGAAGGATTGCGATGTGTTTCTTAGAAGCATTTGCTGTGTCTAGCTGGAAAAGGCACAAAAAACCCTGCCACAGTAAACATAAAGAAACTCTCTAGAAATTTCAACCCACATACTGTAGAGTCAGTCTGGCTGTCTTGTCACAGAGTCCCAGAAAACAATCAAGATCCTGTTTTATCTGATGAAAACAAGATGCAGAATATAGTATCATTTGCTGAAAAATACAGCAAGATAAAGAAGATAATATTATGTTTACATTATCTAAATTCATGCTGCATTTAATGTATTCAAATGATTGCTGTCAAGCAAGTAAATACAGTATGAGATTTACTTGAATCTATAGATATCAGTTAACAGTAAGTTTCCAAATAGACAATGTGTAGATATTACAATGTGTAGATATTAGTACTTAAAAACATCAGTGTATAACACTATAAGTTAATGATATACAGTTTACCCTTTTTTTTTTTTTTTTTACAGTTTTACGGTCTCTACTGTATTTTAATGGTAAAATTCTGCCAAACACAGCAGCCAGTTTTTTTTTTTTTTTGCGTAAATTTTAGAAATAGATTTTATAATAGTATAAGTGTAAATATAGTAAACATATTAAAAAAAAATCTAATAAATTCAACCAGGATTATTACATTGCCACAGTCAGGTGTATAGCATTATAAATAAATCAAATACAGTAGTTTACTATATATTTTATGGTCTCTACTGTATTATTAATGGTAAAACTCTGCAAATCAAAGCTGTCAGTTTTAACAGTAAAGTTTACAGATTTCTTTTAAAGTGATTACTACATTGTCACAATCAGGTGTATAACACTATAAATTAATCAAATACAGTAGTTTGCCATATTTTTTTTTACATTTCTTTTGCGGTCTCTACTGTATTTTTCATGGTAAAATTCTGCCAAACACAGCTGATAGTTTTTTACAGTAAATTTTACAGGTTTCTTTTAAAATGAAGCGTAAATATATAGTCATCATATTTTTAAAAATCTAATAAATTCAACAAGATCACTTGCCACAATCAGGTGTATAACAATATAAATTAATCAAATACTGTAGTTTACTGTATTTGTTCCATATTTCTATAACAATCTGTGCTGTATTTTAATGATAAAATTCTGCCAACCACAGCTGCAAGTTTATTTACCGTAAATTTTAAAGATTTCTTTTAAAGTGAAATATAAATGTATATTCATCATATTAAAAAAAAAAGCGTTTAAATTCAACCAGGATCACTACATTGCCACAATGACATGTATAACACTATAAATAAATCAAATAGAGTTTACTGGTTTTTACATTTATTTTACAGTACTTTAAGTGGTAAAATTCTGCCAAACACAGCTACAAGTTTATTTTTAAGAGTATTTTAAGAGTACTTTATTTTAAATAAATCTAAGCATATTAAAGGGAATTGAAGTGTAAATGTATAGTAATCATATACATATATATATATATATATATAATAAATTCAACCAGCATCATTACATTGTCACAATCATGTTTATAACACTATAAATTAATCAAATACATTCGTTTACTGTATTTTTTTTTATTTCTTTTACTGTGTCTACTATTTTTAATGGTAAAATTCTACCACACCTGCCTAATAATTTACTGTAAATCCTTCATCCATCCATATTCCTTGGCAAAGTCCCTTTATTTATCAGGAGTCGCCACAGCGGAATGAACCTCCAACTTATCCAGCATATGTTATGCACAGCAGATGCCTTTCCAGCTGCAACCAAGTACTGGGAAATATCCATACACACTCATTTACTAGGGCCGATTTAGTTTATTCAATTCACCTGTACCGCATGTCTTTAGACTGTGGGGGAAACTGGAGCACCCAGAGGAAACCCACATCAACACGAGGAGAACATGTAAATTCCACACAGAAACGCCAACTGACCAAGACGGGACTCAAACCAGCGACCTTCTTGCTGTGGAGCAACAGTGCTAACCACTGAGCCAACGATGTCACCCTTTATAGTGAATTTTACAGATATTTTTTTTAAGTGAAGTGTAAATGTATAGCCATCATATATAATATATATAAAATCTAATAAATTCAACCATGTAAAACACTATGAAGTAATCAAATACAGTAGTTTACTGTATTTTTATGGTCTCTACTGTAATTTAATGGTAAAATTCTGCAAATGAAAGCTTAAATTTTTTTTAGTCAGTTTTACAGATTACAGGTGTATAACACTATAAATGTATGAAATACAGTAGCTTACTGTATTTTTAATTTTTTTTTTAATGGTAAAATGTATAGTCATCATTTAAAAAATAAAATAAAAATAAAAAATGCAACCAGGATCACAACACTGACAAGATCAACTTGGAAACTGATACACTGTGCAAAACCAAGATCAAGTCATTTCTCTCCTGCATGTTTAATTATAGGACTCACTGCTTCCCAAGTCATTTTTTGGTGTGTAGAGTAGCATTGAGAAGAGACATGAGTAAAGGTCAGCTTGTTTCACGGCCAGAAAGAGCTCCTTCAAGCAATCTTCAGCGCACCACACACACAGACACAGACACACACCTGGACACAGGCCAGTCCACACATTCTGGACAAAAGACATCTTTGTTCAGTCTTCTTCCATACCACAGCCCTCTCGCCCGTTCTCTTCTTGTAGGACAGATTTAGCGTTCAGGAATTTGTTTGTCTGATGTTCATGCCGGTTCTCTTTGGGCTCCTTCATAGCTTTGGCCCTTATAGTTCTTCTACTTTCCATCTGTCTGGAGTGGAGGAGAATGTCAAAAAGAGCATCCCATGTACTCCATGAAACATTCTCCAGGACAGCTGTGAAATTTCCAGAAGGTCATCCTTTTTTCTCATCAAACAATGCTTGTGAAAATATCAAAGCTGAAATATCATTCTCATCATTTCTGCATACTTGACTGAGTCGCTAAAATGAAGTGTTCAATTGTTTACAAGACTGTAAACATGTTTTAGGCATTTCAACTGAATAGGGTCTCACGGCGTCCACAATTGCATAACTCCCTACTATGTACTATGTGAGAAACAGTATGTGAGCCCAGTAGTACCTGTAAATGTGGCTCTGGTTGTTTTTTTCCCATGCCATCTGTAAAATACAAATTACACTGATATTTTACAGTGGCAGAACAGATCAAGTATGAGCTGTCTTGGCTATGCCAGTTTAGAGGGTATTTAAAGGGTGCCTGAAGATGCTGTGATTAAGAGACATAAATATGTTTTCTTCAAACAAAAGCAAAACCTTAGTAGATGATAGTACAATAAATTATTTAAATAACAAAAGTTATTTAAATAATAATAATAATAATAATAATAATAATAATAATAATAATAATAACAATTATAATAATATATTAAATACAAGATAAAATCAAATACAATACAAATATTAAATTAAATTAAAAATATATATATATTACACATTTTAATTTATTTAAACATTTAAATTTATAGAAACAAGGAACATAGAGATACAATTTTTCCAAGTGTTTAACTGTCAGGGCAAGTTTCAAATGTGAGTAAAACTGTTAAAAATTTAGGGCATGTCATTACTAGGCCCACGCATAATCTATGCGCACACAAATCCTTAGTTTTGTGCAGATTTTTAGCCTTTAGTTGAATCTATTTATTTATTTATTTGTGTAAATGTGTGTAAATTCATACTTATTCAGTTTTTAAATTAATTTCAGTAAATTATTGACTAATATGAAAATGTTTGTTTGACTTATTGGTAACACTTTACAATAAGGGTTCATTAGTTAATGCATTTACTAACATGAATTAATCATGAACAACACATGTACAGCATTTATTAATCATAATTGATCATTTACTAATGCATTATTAACATTTAAGTCCATGCTTGTTAACATTAGTTAATGCACCATGAGTTAACATGAACTAACAATGAACTACTGTATTTTCATTAACTAACATTTACTAACATGAACAAATACAGTAGTAGATGTATTGTTTATTGTTTGTTTATGTTAGTAAATGCATTAATTAACATTAACTAATGAACCTTATTGTAAAGTGTGACTGATTTATTTACAATACAGTTTGTAAAGTCATATTTTCTGTCTTTTAGTAAATATATTATATGACAGACTTGCTTTGTTTATCAAATAAGTGGATCTAATTGGACATGCATTGTAAACATTAAATAAAAGTTATTATTTTTATATCATATATTAAGTTTTTAGTTACGATAATCCCAAAATAATTCCGCATAAATCCACAGATTTTTTTACAAAATTCTATGCAGAAGTAGCAAAAAATGTCTGCAGATTCTGTCTGGCCCTAGTTATTACTGAGGATATGAGTGATGATAATGATATTAACAGGGGATGTCGAAAGTTATATGCTCAAGCAAATATGCTGGTGAGAAAGTTTTATTTTTTCAGAGCAGGTTAAGGTAATCCTCTTTAGAACTTATTGTAGTTCTTTATACACAGCTCCTCTCTGGTATAATTTTTAAAAGTATCCATAGACTGCAGGTTACATAAAATGATTGTAATGTTGTTAATAAATCCTGGGCTTATGGATGTGCGTTATCAGTCACCTTTGATGAAATATTGGCATAACTGTATGAATGTACAGTTGAAGTCAGAATTATTAGCCCTACTTTAATTTTTTCCTTTTTTAGATATTTCCCAAATGATGTTTAACAGAGCAAGGACATTTTCACAGTATGTCTGACAGTATTTTTTCTTCTGGAGAAAGTCCTATTTGTTTTATTTCAGCTAGAATAAAGGCAGTTTTTAATAAAAAAAAGACATTTTTAGGTCAAATTATTAGCCCCTTTAAGCTATATTTCTTTCTGATAGTCTACAGAACAAACCATCATTATACAATAACTTTCCTAATTACCCTAACTTGCCTAGTTAACCTAATTAGCCTAGTTAAGCCTTTAAATGTCACTTTAAGCTGTATAAAAGTGTCTTGAAAAATATCTAGTAAAATATTATTTACTGTCATCATGGCAAAGATAAAATGAATCAGTTATTAGAAATGAGTTATTAAAACTATTATGATTAGAAATTGGGGAAAAATAAACAAAGGGATAAAAATTCTGACTTTAACTGTATATAAATGTATTTTGTGTAGTTCATATTGTTTTGTCTGTCTTTTGTAATGTTACTTATAAAAATAAGTAAAAAAATAAATAAAATTATAATACTGCATGTTAAAAACAGCTTCTAAAGGACTTTGTGTGTTAACTGAGCTGCAGATGAAGGTCAAAGGAAAATCTGTCACAACATGCTCTTTTTCCTGACCCTGCAAAATAAATCGAAAATTCACTGCATGATGCCTGCTTACAGTATGACAGATGAACAAAGAAAAGATGGCACACATCCAGAGGGGACAAAAACATCTGAAAAACTGCAAAAAAATAAATAAAAATGTGTAGGTGCATTTATAGCCATAGAACCGGCCCTTAAAAAATGATTTTATAAACGGCCTAAAGAAATAGTTATAAAGTTCAAGGATGTTTCTAAATGAGTATAAAAAATGACATTAAAGCATCTCTGAATACACAGACTCAAGTTTATCACTGCATGAAAGATCATTTTCAAAAAACCCATAATATGCATTTTGCTCAACTGGAACCAACAAAAACCTCCAACATTTGAACTCTTTATAAAACTCTTGAATGAAACAATGCCCTTGGAACAATATACATACTACTTAAAAAACAAAGGGGATGCCTTTCAAAAAATATGGATGCCTCTAATGATCCTCTGACTCTATGAACACATCTGATGTATTTTCACAATATGTGTGACCTTAATCACTGCATAACTTTGTGTATTATGTTTTATTTTTATTCTTTTTTGTATTTTGTTGGTATGTTTATTTATTTCTTTATTATTATTATTTTGAAATAATTTAATTATAGATTTTTTTTTCTTCTCTTTGCCTTTTGCTGCTATATTTGTCTACTGATATATTGCCCTTTTTTGTTTACATTTGTATGTTCATTAAAACCAATTAAAAAAAAAATAAAACCATAATAAGGGCTCTTTAACTTTCAAAGAGGTAAAAATTCAATATTTGCTGGAATAACACTGACTTTCTATCACAACAAATAAAAACATTTGTTATTTTGCTCTAACACTCTAAAAAAGAAAATATTTTATTAGAATTTAAAAGCTGTAATTACACATTTGTTGACTAAAACATAAAAGCAGTTCTATTCATTAATATGTTTTGCCTATGCTTATTAGTGTAACAATTAAATACATTCATGATATAATTTCCATAATTCAATATCTCTTCCCAAACATTCTCCACTACCTCGAAAACAAAAGGAAAATGTCAGCTCTGTCCCGTTCCCTCAGTCTGCGGGCTGCCCTTTCACCTCAGCTACGATTATATATGTACAGCCTGTGGCGACGTGCTTATGGCGATTATATTTCTTAAAGCATGCAAGATATGCAAGGAGGGGTCCGAGTGGCATAGATAATAACACAGAAGACGTACATCTATAGCACTCTCTCTCACCTGCCCACACCAGAGGCTTAAATTACTGCAGGAGGGGGATAATGGATTAACAAAAAAAAAACAAGCTGAAAGTGTAAAAAAAACACAATAAAGTATATAACACATCCTTAAAAGGTGCAGTATGTAAGTTTGACACTCAGTGGTTTAAATATGCATTGCATGCCGGGTTCAAACACATGCAAGTGCAGGTTCCCAGATTGGCGACACCAACTGGAGCCAGTCTGACTATCAAGCCTAAAGGCTGATTTAAGTCGTGTTTTAAATAAAAGCAACAACAGGCGATAAAAGAAATATCTTTCATATCAAAAGAAGTTATTGTCCTATAGCCAACACCTGGAATTTAAATATTAGAAACGGCTTCTATTTTTTGCAACTAAACAACAGAAAACTGACACTGATCACCTCAGTCACACCTCATGTGACTTATTCAGTGTTAAATGCTGACAATGTGAGTTTGAATGCCATTTTACATCACATTTATTGAAATATACTGAAAGCAGCGGCAGATAATTCACCTCAGATCTTGACAATAAACCATTTGAAATTGAACTTTAGAACTGTGACTCAAAACTAACACACTTATCAGTGATTCAGCATGCACATTTGATAATGTCAAAGATGTTTAATATGTATTAATTAGATTATAAGCCTTACCATTTCGTTGGAGTGCAGTAAGTGCACTATTCTGTGCTTCTGAATGGCTGTATTTAAATTTCTGTCACGTTTCATCTGGTGCAAACAGTCAAGTTACTTATTACTGCGAATCTCATCATGTAGTGTGTTGTTATGACCAATCTAGGCTCATTCGGAAAATGTAGCCCCGTGGACGGTTCTGGAGACTGTGAAATATGCCTGGGAGGTATGTATTTTTGCAGTTTTTGTTTGCGCGAATCCGTGAGAGGCCCATATGTGCTTTTTCTCATCTCAAATGCCTCTCGCGAGTGTCGTTCGCTCCTGTGCTGTTCTCGCGTTAACCCACCAGAGGCCGCTGTCGAACAACCGTCTGCCCGACTGGCTGAATGACTGAGCGAACGGCCAATCGGCTGACCCACCCTCCTCCTTCCCTGAACTAACCAATTTTACCTATTGACCCGCCACCCACCCGCCTACTTCCCTAAACCAAACCAACAATTTACAAAAGCCGTCCAGAAAAAGAACTGCCCTCGTCTGATCTTTGCCACTTTCTCACACTGTTACGAACTTGTTCACTTTATTTTTTGGATTCTGTTTTTGTCGTACCTGATTTCTGGAACCACTCTTCCCCAGACTCGAACCCGGATCGTCATCTGGTCAACTCTTCTCTGCATCTCAAGTCGCCAACGTACACGACAAGCTAACTGAACAAACTGGTTGCGGCAGGAAAGCCCTCCACACAGAGGTAAGTGCTCAGTCGGTAAGCGCCAAAAGGAACAGCGTCACACCGCACCGTAGCGTTCGCTTAAAAATTAAATGCAAGCATACGTACCTCCGACTACATAATTCGCAGTCTCCAGAAACGGCCACAAGACTGCGTTTTCAGAATGAGATACAATGTTACCTGCTCACCTAATGTTTACATTTGTAATATTTAGATTATTTGATTATAATTAGAAATCACCTCATGTGGAACTCTGAATCTATGGGCTCTATTTTGACGGTCCATGCACAAATCGCAAGGCACAAACGCTTTCAGGGCGTGTCAGAATGCATTTTTATTCATTTAAGCACGTGAAAATCCACTTTGCGCCGTGGTGCATGGTCTAAAAGGGTTGAGTTTATTTTCTTAATGAGTTATAGGTGTGTTTTGAGAATAAACCAATCAGAGTCTCATCTACCATTCCCTTTAAGAGCCAGCTGCGTCGTGCCATAAGTGCATTTGCTATTTACAGGACGTAAAGTTAGTCTAAGTGGAAAAACTGAGCATTTCACAAGCAAACAGTTAACAGTTAACAGTTGTTTTTTTACAGAAAACAGTTAAACAGAGCATCTACTGCGTGAGAATGAGAGATAATGGAACTACTTTCACTTTCGCTCTTGGATAGGGAAACCTTTACGCACAGACATCAATTTGTCACGGTCGGGGTGGGGAAAAGGAGCGAGGACTCAAGTGCAAAGAAATAATGGGTATTTATTAATAATAAAATAAAAATAAAAGGCAAAACAAAACTACCCCAAGGGGGAAAACACTAACAAAACACACAAACTTGGCTGGGCTGACAAGACAAGGCAAGACTGGAGCGGGAACACGGGGAGTGTAGACAACGAACTGGCACGGGACTGAAAACATGAGGGGATTATAAAGCAAAAAGTAAATTGACACACAGGTGAACATGACTAACTAATAATGAGTTAACAAGGAGGGTGGGACTAGACAATAGACAGGAGAGCGCATGACACAGAGAGACAACACAAGACATGCGCTTACAAAAAACAGGGCAAGAACATGCAGCAAATGAGAGAACTCATTAACCGCATGTTCATGACAAGACAAGCACAACACTGAAGCACACGACAAAAGCACGTGACCACAATGTAAACACCGAGCCACGTGCTTTGACAAGAGACGCAAGACACGAGCACACGATAGATAAACACCTTATCGTGCGCTCACACATAAGCAACGCGCATGCTTCATCTCAGCGCCAACCAAAACTGAAACTGACTAGACTGAGGCGCCGAGAATAAAGCAGCACGATGCTGACAGAACAAACACAAACACGAGTACAAGAGCGCACGCGTCTGAGGGACGCAGAACGTGCGCAGCCACATCAAGCGGCAGCACGCACACTCCGCGTACACCCACGACGGCGCGCGCGCGCACACAAAGACAGAAACAGGACCAGACATGGGTAGTGTCAGAGCTCTGCCACCAAAACAAGAATTTACAAGACCAGAGTGGCAGAACCCTGACACAATTAGCCTATAATTAATTAATTTTGGTTGTTAAGCGCAAATATTTGTTTCAAAACTATTTCTAAATTCAGTTCTAATTTCCAGCGAACAATAATAACAAAGTTTGTTCAAAAACATGAGTTATATCCTAAAACACATGCTGTGCCCCTTATGGTCTAAAACCTGCAGGTGGGCAAATCTAAGGTTGTTTTTAATAAAACAAATATAAATATGGCTATAATAAATAATACCGCTGATAATAATAACATTATACAAAAGCAAATTGATATGAATGAACTGAAAAAGCCTCCCGAGATGAAGAAGACATAAAAGCAGTGGTTTTTTATATTTATGTAGGCTAGAAAATAATATGTTTTGTAATATTTTAATCCTTTATATTTATATACTATATATATATATATATATATATATATATATATATATATATATATATATATATATATATATATATATATATATATTCTTATTATATCCTATATATAGGCCTATCCTTAATATTTTATTTTTTTTATATGTAAAGATATTTGCGTATTGCTCTACATCTTGTGTGTAGGCTATTAAGCAGTGTGTAAGCGAGGCGCAACTCTGCACTGGAGTTTAGACCGGGTTTGTTTTGGTCTAATGAAAAATCTATTATAGTTTCTCAAAATAGCAACGCGCCAGCAGTGCGCCTCAGAACGCCTTCCTTTTTATACCAGAACGCCTATGGACGCACATATGAGCGCAAATGCATTTGCTATTTAAAGAGCGTGGCGCAACACCTCAAAACGACTCTTGCTCCAAGCTGAAACTAGCAAACAAGTCTTGTGCCGCCCCTTGCGCCTCATTGTACCAGGTGTATGATAGAGCCCTATGTGTCATATGGAGTCTGCTACTGTCCACCAGAGGTCGCATTTCAGTTGCGGACGCATACTTTGAGAGCCTTCCTGACTGAATGATTGAAATACGCTGTTTTCCACAAAGGCAACAGGAAGTGCTAAAATATAATTGGCTAAACTAGCATTGTGCAGGTTAAAGGGACAAAAACAAAGACAGATGTTTCAATGTATTTTTTACATATATACATAATATGCTTATCTATGTAAGCTGTTCAGTCTATACAAGTTATATATAAGCCTATATGAGTTGTTTTTGACAACCAAAACAACAATGATACATTACAGAACTCTCAGTGCATTTCATTTGGAAGGGATCCCTAAACCCTTCAAAGAAGTTAGGGCGTAGGGATGGAATGGAACGTACTGTAATCATTCATTCATTCATTTTCCTTCAGCTTAATCCCTTATTTATCAGGGGTTGCCACAGCGGAATAAACCGCCAACTATTCCAGCATATGTTTTACGCAGCGCATGCCCTTCAAGCTGCAACCGAGTACTGGGAAACACCCATACATTCACACACAAACTCATACACTATGGGCAATTTAGTTAACCCAATTCACCTATAGCGTATTTCTATGGACTGTGGGGGAAATCAGTGCACACAGAGGAAACCCACGCCAACATGAGGAGAACATGCAAACTCCACACAGAAATGCCAACTGGCCCAGCCAGGACTCAAACTAGCGACCGTCTTACTGTGAGGTGACATTGCAAACCACTGAGCCATCCTGAAATGTAATCTTTGACACCATAACATCATGTGGGCCAAAGTGTCTATCAGTAGTACACTTTGAAATCCTTCAATTCGAAGGGCCCTTCCAAATGGCCAGTTTTGAGCTCTTCATTTTGGAATTACACTTCAATATGGCAGCCATGATAGTTTGTTTTGGTTCGAAGTGCATTTCAGATGGTGAAATATATCCCAATTGGAACACACAATTAGTCTGCGCAGATGTACTTTATTCTGTTTTGTTTTGTTGTTGTTTTTTTAATTCGTTATTATTTTTGTTTTGTTTTCACTTATCTGGATTAACACAGATTATTTTGATAACATTGTGCCATGTTAAGAAATTTTCAAAAGCTTTGCATTTTTGTGATATAAGAAATGAAAGAAGTGAAATTAAATCACTTTACAAACACTTACAATAAAAAAGTGCCTGTATTTGAACTTTTGCTACTGTTTGGAATCTGATGCACACAAGCATTAGTCTAACAGGGCTTGTTTGTTATTCGCTACATTAGGACCATCCTGGCAGGGAGTCGAAGCTAAATGTGAAATAAATTGCGATGCAAATTACCAGCGATCAAGTCAAAGAATAGCATCTGAACAGTTGGCGGTAAACGAGAGGACATGACTCGTTCTCCACTGCGAAGACACACAGACAGCAGCAATAGCGTGAATAAACAGCCCGGCAGAGCAGCCACGACCTTCAGACAAAAGCCCCCGGATTCCTCCCAGTCACCCTCGGACCCCCGACGAGAGCCGTCCAATTAAAACACTGATTAACTGCTGCTGTTATTCTACTCGGGTTCATGCCATCCCAGAGCCAGCCAGAGTCAAGCCCCTTGTGGAACAATAATAATAATGTTAATTAATCATACTAATTTTAACAAATATTATTTTGTTAAATAATGCTAAAATAGGTAAACTTGAAATATGTTCAATTTAGAAGAAAGAGAAAAAGAAAGAAACCAGAGTTAAGACAGAAGAACCAAACAACAAAAAACAAATGAACAAAGAGTCAAATCACAATGTAAATGAATAAAAAAAAAATAAAGGAATGGACAAACAAAGATCAAGTGAGTCTATGAAAGTGTATAAAAAAACTTAATTAGCATACAGTGGAAATAATAAACAGAAGATTAAAAAGAACAAACAAACAAATGAAACAAGTCAAGTAAATGAATAAACGAACAAATGAATAATTAATTGACGCAATAGAGGGCTGAATGAATGAATGAACTAGCAAGCAAACAAATAAACAAGTGAAACGTCAAATGAACAAACAAATGAATAAATGAACAATTTAATTACAATACAAAACAGAACAAACTTACAAACAAAGCAGATGAATGAATGAATAAATGAATGAATGAACTAGCAAGCAAAACAAATAAACAAGTGAAATGTCAAATGAACAAACAAATGAATAAATGAACAATTAAATGACTCAATACAGAACTAAACAGAAAAAGAGGAATGAATAAATGAATGGCTTAATAAAGGAGTGAATAAACTAGCAAACACACAAACTAACCAACAAAACAAATGAACAGCCAAATGAATGAATGAATGAATGAATGAATGAACGAACGAACGAACGAACGAACGAACAAACGAATGAATGAACTAGTAATCAAACAAATAAGTAAAAAATAAAATGAACGTATGAATGAATAATTGACTGAATGAATGAATAAATACAGGAGTATACAAACCAGCAAGCATATGAATGAATGAAGGAAGGAATGAATGGATTAAGCACATACTAGCAAACAAACAAACAAAACAAAACAAATAAAATGTCAAATGAATGACTGAACAAGTAAATGACTCAATAAAAAACTGAATAAACAGTAAAATGAATGAATGAATGAATGAATGATTGATTGAAGGAATGAACGAATGAATAGATGAATAGTAAAGTAAAGGAGTGTACAAACTAGCAAACAAACAAATAAACTGACAACCAAAATAAATTGACAGTCAAATGAATGAATGAATGACTCAGTGAACAAGCAGTTAAATGAATAAATGAATGAATGAATGAATGAATGAATGAATGAATGAATGAATGAATGAATGAATGAATGAATGAATGAATGAATGAATGAACGAACGAACGAATGAACGAACGAACGAACGAACGAACGAACGAACAAACAAACAAGCGAACAGTCAAATGAACAAATAAATAAATGAACAATTAAATGACTCAATAGAGAATTGAACAAACTAACATACACAACAAGTGTACAGAAGCCAAAATTAATTACTGAATAAATGATTGAAAGAACAATCATATGACTCAACAAACAAGCAATCAGACAAATAAAAAAGGGAAAAAAGTCAAATGAATGTCAAATCTGCTCTATTAAACATTATAGTGTCAACTTGCATGCTGTGGGGTTGTTTTTGTTATTGATAGGTAAATCCTACTCATAAATAATCAATCTTTGTTTCCTGTTTGATTCATGAGGCTGTTATGGTTGTATAGTAATGACCAATAGTCCTGTGGCTGCAGCAGGTATAGCTTTTTGACCCTGACTTTGACATTCATTCTCAGAATGAGATTACAGCCCTCGTAAATCTCGATGGTTCACAACCTCCATGTTTTAAACTGCACAAAGCTTTCTAAAAGTCACCGGGTCCTGCCAGCGCATGTGGAACAGGGGAATGGTTTTGTGTTGTAATTAAGTCATTCTAGAGGTGAGAATTACAGTTCGCCGCAGGAGATTCGACAATCATTTTATTACACTCTTATTTATGGAGGTCAGACAGAAAGAAAGACAGAAACAATTATAGAGTTGAAGGAGCAAAGTAACAAATTAACGAACAAACTGAACAAGCAAAGAAACAAAAAACGGACCAAACAAAAAAAATAAATAAATAAAGATATTAAGAAATGAAACAAAGAGGTACCAGCAGATAAACTAAGAACAAGCAAAAAGCAATGAACAAACAGATGGATAAACAAAAAAAATGGAACTAATGAGAGAACAAGAAATCAACAGAGTTAATAATACTGAACAAATGAAAACAAACAGATGAACAAACCGACAAACAGACAAATCACTGCACAAAATAATAAATGAATTCGCAAACAATCAAATGAGCCAATAGAACAAACAATTGAAAAGAAGACAAGCAACCGAATGAGAATAAACAAAATAACTATGAAAATAATAGCAACTTGATGCTTTTGATGGATCAAATGAGCCAATAAAGCAAACAAGAATAGGAACTAATCAGAAAATCTGTAGAGGACTAAATGAATAAATAACTAGACAAGCAAATAAAGAGCAGACGTTATTAAGTTATTAAAAAGCAAAGACTGTTGAGAAAGACAAAAAGAAATGAATAAACAAGTAAACAATTGAACAAATAGTCAAATCCAAGAATAAACAAACAATTGAACAAGGAAACAAAAAGTGGAAAAGAGAACAAAAGCAAACTAAGCCGAAAAGAAAATAAATAAATGAATTAACAAGCAATCAAATGTATAAACGGGGGGCTGAACACATGACAAAACAAGGAAATAAACAAACAAATGGAAACATTTCTAAACAAACAGTCACATAAACAATCAATTGAGCCAAAATACCAAATAAAAGTTTAGAAAATAAAGCAAAAAACAAAAACAAAAAAAAAAACAATAGGAATTAATCTATGGAGCTATAAGTGAACTGAAAAAGCAATATAAAAAAGCAAGAGCAAGAACAAAAATAAAACAGCAATGAATAAACAAATGAAAAGTGACCACTTGAATGAACAAAATAACGAGTCAATAGGACAATGCAGAACTGAACAAACTACAGCAAATAAGTGAAAAAAAGAACAAACAGTTGAAAGGTTGAAAAACCAGGAAACAAGCAGGAATGAAAAGGGAAAAAGACAACCAACAAAAGAATGATTAAAACAGTAGTGAAAAAAATAATGACCCAAAGAAAGGGAAAAAAAACAAACGAAGCAAAAAAGTGAAAAGAAAAAACAAAGGTACAAAACAAAAATTGTTTAAAATGTTTAAAACAAAAAAAACAACTGAACGAAGAATTGAAAAGAAGAACAAAACAAATAAAAAATTAAACAAAACGAGAAAGAAACAAAACGAAATGAAATGAAAACAAAACAAAAAGAAAATTGTAAAAAAATAAACAAAAAAACAACTAAACAAAGTAAGGAAGAACCAAACAAAACAAGATAAAACAAAACAAAATGAAAAAAACAAAAAACAAATGTTGATTAAAATGTTTTAAAAAAATAAACTAACTGAACAAAGTGAAAGAAAGAACCAAAAGAAAAGAATGAAACAAAACAAAAACAAACAAAACAAAGTGAAACAAAACAAAATTTTAAAACTTAAAACACAACTGAAGAAAGTGAAAGAAAAACCCTAAAAGAACAGAACAAAATGTAACAAAACAAAAACTAAACTAAACACAAAATAAAACTTATTTAAAAATGTTTGAAACAAAAAAAAAAACCTAAAAAAAGAAGTGAACAGAAAAAAACAAAAGTACAAAACAAAACAAAACTTGTTTAAAATCTGTTATTTAAAACCATAACAAATAAGCAAAGTAAATAATAATAAAGCTAAAAAAAAGACAAGAAGAGGGTGGGGGGTGAACAATGAAGGAAAGAAAGAAACCGAAAAGAAGAAACATTAGATCAGCATGTGAGATTTCGGCTTCGGCTGATGATTCTGCAGGTGTTCTGAAAGCCCCCTGATTCACTTCCCCATCTGCAGGTCTCTGCCCTCTTCAACTCCTATTGACTCATAAACTCACATAAGCTCACTTGTTCCTGACCTTCATGAGAAAATCACAGGACACTAGATACAAACTCAGAGAGATTATCTGCACTTCTGTTTCAACTATCACACAGACAGACTCGCTATTGCACAAGCTGACTTTCTTCTCAGTTCCTCATTATTAGCTTGATTCATTGGACGTCTGTGAGTTATAAATAAATGAGAAGTTGATAAATAACGGATCAGTGAGTAAACAGTTGTCCGGATGGGGAGATGATTGAGGATTATGAGGCGAGAGCTGATTTCTGTGTGCTTTTGGAGTTAAGAAACAAGGCTTGTCAGTTTAGTGTTTGTTTAATTTTGCTTTTCCAGACAAATCTGCTGGAGGTTTGTCATGCTGGGGTACAATCATCGTGCATTGCCAAACCAGGTCTGATATTTCATTCCGGTGTTCGCTGGGCCGGCGAGGTAATTATTCACATTATTATGACGGGAGATTTATCTGCGTGATAGAGAAACGTATTACAGGCTGCAGCAACAGATGGAGCAAATTTCAACCTCACATATTAAAACTTTCAGAAGAAAAAAGGTTTTAATTAAAATCCAATTTTGGCTTCACGACTCTATTTTCTCTCGCTGGTCTGAAATCCAAAGTAACAGGTCTGTGAAATTGGAAAGGGATCCTAAAATTGCATTGTGGGAACTTTCAGAATGAACATTTCGACCTGTCTGCTGGATAAACTCATTTGTTGTAATAAGCATGGTGTATTGGTCAAAAATTAATCCAAGAATGTGTGTTGAATCTGTATGTGAGTGTCAAACTGATGGGATGTGGATTTATGCAGCATATTTAAAAATCGATGATCATAAAAATATTATAGTAACACTGTAACACCAATTTAATTCTTTCATTTATTTTCTTATCGGCTTAGTCCTTTTTATTAATTAGAGGTCACCACAGTGGAATGAACCGCCAACTTATCCAGCATATGTTTTATGCAGCGGAAACGAAATTAAAGCACCCAAAGGAAACCCACGCCAACATAGGGAGAACATGCAAACTCCACACAGAAATGCCAACTGACCCAGGAGGGGCTCGAACCAGTGACTTTCTTAGCTGTGCTACCCACTGCTCCACAGTGCTGTCCCATAAAACCAATTTATTTATTAATAATATCATTTTTTACAGTAGAAAAGCCCCATGGGGCCAACTTTATTAGTATTTTTGTCTTGATTTTGTGTATTCAACGAAAAAATAGCAACATATGGCCTTTACTTAACTCTGTTTGCTTTTACTTTTTAACTCATTTTTTATTAGTTACATTAGATTAGATCTCAAAGATTTTGGGAGTTCCCCTGCGAAGTCTCGCATACTATTACAAATAGTATATTGGTCAACGTCTAAGGACAATAAGATGTTCCACAAATCGTTATAAATTTACTTTTGTGCCTGAAGCAAATAGGTTATGTAATAAATTTAGTTAATCAATGGACTCTTGTTTGTTTTTGTTTGTTTTTTTGCACTTGTTGTTAAGTGTTGATATTTGCTGTGTTGTGTCATTCTTGTTATACTGTATGTGAAGCACCACCATGTCGGAATGAATTGCCCCAAGGGAATTAATAAAGTTTTAAACCAAACTAAAACTAAACTAATAAAAGCATGAACAAGTTTCTCCAAGTCCTCACTGAAAATAAAGCATCTAATTCTTGCAATGTTTTTTAGATGAGAGTATGCTGATTATCAACTGCTTTTACATGACTACTGAAACCTCAGAAGCCTTTAGTGTTGTAAACAAAATAGCAAGGATTATTGTAAGACAGAAAGAAAGAAAGAAAGAAAGAAAGAAAGAAAGAAAGAAAGAAAGAAAGAAAGAAAGAAAGAAAGAAAGAAAGAAAGAAAACACTAAAAGGAATCAATAAACGAAAGAAAGACAGAAAAATATATTTCAGAAAAATAGTTTTAAGTATGGGGGAGACACAGTGGTGCAGTAGGTATTGCTGTCGCCTCACAGCAAGAAGAATGCTGGTTCAAGCCTCAGCTGGGTCAGTTGCCATTATGTGCTCCCCATGTTCGATTGGGTTTCCTCCGGGTGCTCTAGTTTACCCCATGTGCAATGACATGTACTGTAGGTGAATTGGGTAAGCTAAATTGTCCGTAGTGCCTTTTGTGTGTATGTTCTGGTCCTCCAGGTTTTGGGTTGACCGTTGGGCTAACAACTCACCTCATAAAAATGAGATGCTACGAAACACCAATATAGTGTGTCTAAATATAAACTTTGTTATAAAAGGCCCTGGGAGTATTTAGTATCTTTTACTTCATAGAAAAAAGTTTGCTTGTTGTTATTACCCATAATTAATATCTTCCTGTTAAACAAACAAATATCCAGCTCTGAGAAAAGAGTTTAATCAACATTACATGATTAAAAAGGCCAAATGAATAAAGACGACAAGAGAACCGAATTGAAATTCAGTCCGTGCTATCCTACCCGGCACACTCACATCAGTATTTATGAAAGACTGGAGGAAATTAAATGCACTTTTCACAGCCTTCTTTTATGACCTGAGCCTTACAACATTACCCCCAAAAAGTCTTTTTTCAAGGACAAGTGATTTCATGGCCATGCAGCATAAAAAAACTCGGCTTAAAATATTCCAAATACTGCTGAGATGAACAATGGAATAAAGATGATAAAATGCTACTGTATGGAAAAGTGCACGTAAGCATGGAATCACTCCTAAACGCCTTCGTGTGAAGACTGACGCGCTGAACAACGGCTCTGCTTTTTCACAGTCCGCTGGCGGGACAGTTGGAGTCCTGCTGCGTTTCCAAAGAGCTGAAAATGTGCTATAAATCTCTGCTTCTGCTTTTTTCTGGCACGGTGCACACACTCGCACAGCTACACAGGACTTTTACGCACAGGCCAAAGAACTCTAAAACCTCAAGCTGTTTTGTAGGCATTGCCATTAGGTAGGGGTGATATCTTGTCATTTGAGATATACTGCTAAGACTCCTAACTAAGATAGGAATTAGATTTGTTGAACTGGCCTGTTGTTTAGCTCCGCCTCCTTTAGTTAGAGGGGTTGCTCATACTTAAAGATGACCCGGTGCAACTGATGCTCAACTACCATTGGCTCATCTGCTTTTGAGGGGAGGGGCTTACTAACTGGTCAATTAGTCTTCCTGCGATGATAATAAAACTGGACCATATATAAATCTCATTTTACAATATTTGCAAATTACAAATACAACAGACACATTCTTATTTGGATTAACATATTTAAAACATATGTCACATTTAGTCCCTTATTTATCAGGGGTCGCCACAGTGGAATGAACTGCCTACATTTTCATCAACCATTCATTTATTATCCTAGTTTCTATTTCAGGGAAGAGGAAACCCATGCCAACATGGAAAGAACATGCAAACTCCACACAGAAACATCAACTGGCCCAGCCACAACTCGAACCAGTGACCTTCTGTGACTGAGCCACCGTGCCACCCTAAATATATACATATGTTCAAATATATTAGCTATTATTTTATATACAGTATGTGTTCATATAAATCAGGGGTCTCAAACTCGTGGCCCGCGGGCCATTTGCGGCCCTCAGTGCAATATTTTGTGGCCCGCGCCGACCGCTGTACACTGACAGAATCAGCGGAGCGGGGAGAGAGAGCGCTCCCCGCTCCGCTGATTCTATCCGTACACAGCGGTCACTGGCATTCCCCGCCCGCCCTGTAAACAAAGGGGCGGGGATGCCAGTGACGTCACCACGCACCACCGCCCCTTTGTTAGACGCTGTGACGGGCGGGAAGTGTTAGGAGGGAACTCGCGCCGGCCAGAACCAAGGTAAGCTGTTCCCGCCCCTGCCTGCCACTTAGCTACCTATCTGCAGCCTGCCACCTACCTAGCTACAGCCTGCATCTTATATATATTATAGGTAGATACAGACTGGTACAGACTGATGTGACTGGAGTGGGGTGGGGGTGTTTTATTTATACATATATACGCCTTTTTTTAGGTGAGGGAATGGAAGTTTTGAGTGAGTTCCCCCACTTTTTTCTGTGTGAGAAGTTATTCTCCACCTTGAACTTCAATAAGTCAAAGTACAGGTCTAGACTTAATGATGATCATCTTCAAGCCATACTGAGGGTCTCAACTGCTTCCGCTCTAAAGCCAAATGTGCTTCAGATTTGTGAGAAGAAGCGCTGTCAAGTCTCTGGCAGCAAGGAGTAGGCAAAAGATGCCATGTTCAGAAGAACTGTTCATAATCTTCACTCAATGTTTTATTAATGTTCAGGACACTTCATGTTCAGAAGAAATAATTAAAACTGTTAATAATGACATTTGAAGACTTTTTTTTGTGAAATCCCTTATGCAGCCCAGCCTCACCCAGACTTTGCCTCCTGCGGCCCCCAGGTAAATTGAGTTTGAGACCCCTGATATAAATGAACACATATATAAAATGATAGCTAATATATTTAAACATATTTGTATGCCATATTTTTAATTCCAACTAGATGTTAAAACTGCAATCAAAGTCTCCTCAAGGCAAGTCATTTCACTCGGCGGCCATCTTTGAAACACTTCAACAACAACTGTTGTTACGGTCCGTGGGAGTTTGTATTTTTGTGCCTTCTCCCTCTCTGTTTTTCATTGTCCCCCCTCGCTCTTGCTTTAAGTTTGACCGGGACGCCTTGTTTGACAGAGTTCTGTGTGTGTGTGTGTTGGATTGTGTTGTGTACGCTCGCTTCTGATTATGCTTTATGTTTTGTTCTGTGTTTCTGAATAATTATGCACAAATGAATATTAATTCAATATGGTCAGAGTTTATCATTCCTTTTTGGGGGAAGGACCCCTGATAAATAAGTTACTAAGCCGAAGGAAAATGAATGAATGTATTTTATTTTTATAAAAATGCCTAGGATGGCTTCCTTTAATTCAATTAAATTTCATTTACTGAGCACTGTGAGCAGGTTATACTCTGTATGTCTATAGGGCTGTGTCTTAATTTATCTCTGTTTACTTGACATAGACCTTTTTTATTATTTCTCAGGGGATACATACAGTAAGAATTACCGTCTTTATCGCAATAAATACCTTAAAATATTTTGATATAGAGTGGTTTTAAGTCCATATTGCTCCTGTAATTCCCATTTATCTCAAACTCTAGCATAAGGGAACTCATTTGTAATGATTTCGGTGTCAGATGGAACGTGGCATTTACTGGCATGACTAATAAGAAGGCCGTGATGACAGGGTGAGCAGCCAATGATGTGTGTCAAATTAATCTACTCTGCAAAAAGGGCTCTATTCATATAAATGCCACAATGTCATCGTAGATAAAGGACCAGCGAGTCTCAGAGTGAAATTAAAAAAACCCGAAAACTAACTTTTTGTCTTCTTCAAGGTCACAAGCCTGAAAACAAGGACATAGTGTGATCACCTGCATGTGTGTGTCTCTGTGTGTGTGTGTGTGTGTGTGTGTGTGTGTGTGTGTGTGTGTGTGTGTGTGTGTGTGTGTGTGTGTGTGTGTGTGTGTGTGTGTGTGTGTGTGTGTGTGTGTGTGTGTGTGTGTGAAAAATCTCAGTTATGTTATGCTGTGTTTAGATTGTTTTGACTAGAAAACACCGGCTGTGAATTAATGTTTGTGATTTGCAGTGATTTACTGATGCTTGGTAAAGCTACAAACTAAAACACAACCCAAAAGCCGTACACTGTTTCCAAACTTCCCGTGCACTTGAACTCCAACTGAAGTAATTATGGTTGTTGAATTCTGCCAGTTGAGTCCTTCTCCACACTTTATAGTCTTATGTTTTTGATAAAGGCATATGTTCTTGCCTAATCTTTTCTATTTCATCAAAAATTATTAAAATCATTTTAACTTTCATACATTCAGCCCTTTCAGTTGCAACCCAGTACTGGGAAAGCATTTGACTTTTGAAATTGCAAATATGTGTGCAATATTTTGAGAGGTCTACTTGATGTACACTTGCATTTTAACCATTTTGATCTTGGGCACAGATGCAGGATGTGTATGAAACACCTGATATAGATCTACTGTGGTGTAAAAAGTGCCCCTTCCCTAGTAGCAAAGAATTCTGGCCCAGATTTGGCATAAAGCTGGCACAGCAGGCATTCATCCGGCACTGGCATACAGCATGTGGGCAAAACATGGCCCGGGTTTGGCAGAGGTGGCACCGTCTTTAAGGCAGCACACAAGATTTGGGCCAGATGAAAAATGTAGTATTTGGCCCAGATTTAAAAATTTGATAAGTGGGCCATGTGAGTTTGGCCAGTCTTGACCCACATTTAAAATACACTAAAATCATTTTTGAATAAAGAAAAAAAATTCTACCTATCAGGTCACTTTGAGAAAAAGCGTGCCCAGAGTGTGCCTAAAGCCATCACTCCATGGGTTTATCAATTTCATTGCAATCATGACACACCAACCTATCTGGCCCAGTTCAGGCCCAGTTCAGGCCCAGTTATGAGTTATTAACTTGGCTGAGACTTGGCCCAGATATGGTCTGTGTTTGGCCCTTGTCTGGAAGCCAAATTTGGTCCAGTCATGTACTGTAATTCACTGCGGCATGTGGGCCAAGCAAAACCTAATTGTGTGGGCCAGAGCTGGGCCAGAGAAATTTTGCTATGTGGGTTGTTTTCTCAAATGTCTTGGGGATCATCACGATACTTTCTGGCAAACAATTAAGATTAAGGTTTTCCCTTCCTGTTAAACTTTTTACAAATATATACAGGTGAGACACTATATTACCACAATGCAAAAAGGTAATTTAGGACCCCTCTCTTCCCTCCCAACAGATGCTGTTATAAGAAAGAAAAAAGTAAGCAAAGGATTTGTGTCTTATATGTATAGCAACTTTAACGACTTGTATGGGATGGAAGTGTCTTCTTCAAAATTTAAATAGGAGTAAGATTTGAAATGCATTTTTGGTCAAGATACTTGGGAACAAGTATCTGTAAAAGTAAAAGTCTGTAAAAGTGCCTTAACATTCTCATTTTATAGTACACAGATTAATACAGTTTAATATTTTACACAGGGTATGTTATACACCTGAACGATTGCACAGGATAAGTGATTCATATTCAGAATGATGTTTTAGATGTAAAATTAAGGTTGGTACATTATTTTATTTGTTTTGGACATGTTCCAAACTTAAAACCTATTGGAGAAATATAATACAACTATTAGTAAAGTTGCTTATGTTAACCTTCCACCTGATCCAAGATTTATGTTACTGTGGGATGAATCAGTTCTGCTCAATCAAAGGAAAAATTTACGTTTAATTAAAATCGCAGCAAAGAAATGCATTGCTATACAATGGAAATCAGTATAACCACCAAGTCATATTGTATGCAGCTTAGAGAACTTTCTTCTTATTTTCATGAATAATGTTTAATCTTAAAAAAATAAATAAAAATATTCAATGTTTGAGAAGACTTGGGGTAAATTGATTGAATACATAAATAACTTGGATGTTACATTGACTGAAAATACAGATGGACAATAATGACTTCATTGCTTTAATCCTTTATTTGACATCATTGTTTACTTGTTTACTTCCTCTTAATTTACACATCAACTGGATGTCTCACAAGTATATCCCTTTAAGTGTTCTGTCTTGTGAGGGTGGAAAAGGGGTGGAGGGTGATTAGAAAAGAATGGTTACATGTATACTGAAATGATTCTGTAAATTATTCATGTAAAAAAAAAAAAAAAAAAAAATATATATATATATATATATATATATATATATATATATATATATATATATATATATATATATATATATATATATATTCTGGCAAAACTTAGACAAGCCTTCTTTTTACCCAGCAGTAAATTGCGTTGTGGGATTCTGCCATGTAAACTATTTTGCCCAGTCTATTTCTTATAGTGGAGTCATGAACACTCACCCTAACTAAGGTCTGTAATAATTCTTTGAATGTTGTTGTAGGTTTTTTTTTTGACCTCTTGGGTGAGTTAACCTTAAAAATCATATACAATTCTGCAACCTGATTCAAACCTGTATCTTTCAAGACTTTTCTGACCTTTAATAATAAAAAAATTGCAGCTGAGGGTCAAAAGTCAGATCTTGGAGCATCAATACTTGTGTATGGTACATACTGTATTAACAGAAGTTAGAAAGCAAGTTCTTTGGATGCTGATATGGGGTATTTTGTGACCTCTTGGGTGAGTTGTAGCTGCTCTCTTGGGGTAGCTTTTTGAGGATCTTTTAGTCTACTTCACCTTCTTGGGCAGGTCCTATTTAAATTATAAATGATTTCTTGATTGTGAACAGGTATGGCAGTAATAAGGCCTGAGTGTGGTTAGAGAAATTGAACTCAGGTGTTGGGGGACACTTTTTCACACTTCGCTGCAGTTTGGGATTTTGTTTTCCCTTTATAACAAAAACCTGGATTTAAAACAGGCGCTATTTACTTATATTATCTTTAACTAAATATTTAAATTAGTATAAAAGTAATAAAACAGATGGTTTAATTAGTTTGATGATCTGAAACATTAAAGTGTGACTTAAAAAAAAACTGTATGGGGGCAAAAACTTTTTCACACCACCGCATGTATTTGTGTGTTTATTAGTGCAACTTTTGTTTGCTAAGAATGGTTTTTGTGGAATGTTCTTTTTCATTTGTCTTTTTAAATGAAGTATGGATGTCATTTCTGTAATATCTCAATCTTGATATTGCTATGCAGGAAACAAATAAACCCAGAACCTTAAAAATTAACTCACTATGAAATTCCTGGCCTGATCACTGATGTCATATTCAACTGTGCAATCTGATTCAACTTTTAAGACTCTTTTGACCTTTAATAATTAAAAAAGGGTGAAAAGTCAAATCTAGAAGCGTCAAGATTAGTGTGTGGTACATATTAACAGCCGCTGGAAAGCAAAAGTGTGTGATTTATTTAGCTTTAGACTCAGGTGTGTATGTTAGCGTGTTTGTGGAAGTGAGCAGGAAGCAGCGCTGGGGTTCGCATCTGTCCTCAGTGATTCATCATCCGGCGCATGAGAGGGACATCTGTGTTTTATCTGAACACTTTCCAAACACAACCTCAGCTGAAGAGTGTGATCTGGAAATTGACTACAGCAGGTGGCGAATCCACCGCCATTCATCACTAAACTGCATCCGGGGAAGAAACAAACTACCTTGGTATTTGGATAAAGAAGGATCGTTCAGAGAACACACAGGTTGGTTTACATGACAAGAAGATTTATAAATAAACATTGTTTACAAGTGAAAAAGAAGCTTCCACAGAAATGACAGCTGTGTCCGATTATTCAGAATAATATGTTGCATATACAAGTGTTTGAAAGCATCACATCTCAAGGTAGCTATGAAGGACATTATATTTTTTGTACTTTTTTTCTGATTATATTTATTTTTGTTTCTTCTAGGTTGTTTCTCGTTTTTTGAATTTAAAAAAATAGTTATAACTTACTGGAATAATGAAACTTAAAGGGCACCTATGATGTAAATCATCTTTTGTAGGCTGTTTCGACAGAACTGTGTATGTATAGTGTGTCCACAGTCATTTGTAGTGATAAAAACACAATAATTTTAATTTCCTGACGTTAGAAATAGGATCCAAATCCCTTCCATTTTGAGGCCCACAGCATACGCAGTGATTGACAGAGGCATCTTAACATGTCTCTTTAGTAATGCATATAATCATATACACAAACAGGACGTGCGCAAAGCAACTGGGATAAAAAGATCTGTTCAAGTCTCACCTTAATGAGAGTGATCAGCTGCACCTCAAGGATGAGCTTTTCAAGTTTAGAACAATTTTAGAGCATGTTTGTAATCAATACAGTAATACATTAATAATCTCTGTGTAATTGATCACCACAGCTGCATAGTGTCAGTACAATTAAAAATGAGGATGCTTCAATCCCGGTTGGTGGACTTAAATCAGGTTTATTTTGTACATTAACATAACGGCGGGCGAAGCAGTGGCGCAGTAGGTAATGCTATCGCCTCAAAGCAAGAAGGTCGCTGGTTCCATCCTCGGCTCAGTTGGCGTTTCTGTGTGAAGTTTGCATGTTCTCCAAGCATTTGCTTTGGTTTCCTCCGGGTGCTCCAGTTTCCCCCAGAGTCCAAAGACATGCGGTACTGGTGAATTAGGTAGGCTAAATTGTCCTTAGTGTAAGAGTGTGTGTGTGGATGTTTCCCAGAGATGGGTTGTGGTTGGAAGGGCATCCGCTGCGTAAATACTTGCTGGATTAGTTGGTGGTTCATTCCGCTGTGGCGAGCCCGGATTAATAAAGGGACTAAGCCAACAAGAAAATGAATAAATGAATGAATGAACATAATCGCATAACGGATGTCCATACAGCAGTGGATATTAATGTGTATCTTGTCACATTTGCTGTGCAAAAACAGTGAAATGTAAATGTGTGCATGCTCGTAACTTTATAACGACATTGTGTGTGACTCATCCTTGCAGAAAGGCTTGAATTAATTCCACAACAAATATATCAAATGACAGTTGGGGAAGTTCTTAATGTTGTAAGGGAGTACTGCTTCATTCTTGTGTGTCACTGTGCTGTATATCTATGTGAAAGGCAGAGATCAAAGCGATCTCTGTGGCTCTGATTCGCACGAACGGTGGGTGAGGAGCACTAGCTCATTTACATTAAAGGCACAGGCAACAAAAACAGCTACAGTGTCTTAACAGACCAAATTTCACAGATTTAAAAAGGTATAATAAATAATCTGATGGGTGTTTTGAGTTGAAACTTGACAGACACATTCTGGAGACTACAAAAGACATATCTTAAATCTTGAAAAAGAGGTAAAAGAGGTGTCATTTAAACAGTTTAAATAGGGTCTTATTAATTTAAATCCTTCCTAAATTCCCATTTTTTCTATTTTGATTTCTTTTTAACTCAATTTTAATGGTTACATTAAAAACATTGTAATAGTTTTTTCATCCAGAAACTTCTAAAACTGAGCAATTTATTAGAACTTAAACAAAATAAAACATATTATGACATGTTAGTTTTGGCTTAGTCCCTTTATTAATCCAGGATCGCCACAGCGGAATAAACCGCCAACTTGCCCAGCACACTTTTACGCAGCAGATACCCTTCCAGCCGCAACCCATCTCTGGGAAACATCCACACACACACTCATACAATACGGACAATTTAGCCTACCCAAATCACCTGTACCGCATGTCTTTGGACTGTGGGGGAAACCGGAGCACCCGGAGGAAACCCATGCGAACGCAGGGAGAACATGCAAACTTCACACAGAAACGCCAACAGAGCCTAGGATCGAACCAGCGACCCAGCAACCTTCTTGCTGTGAGGCGACAGCACTACCTACTGCGCCACTGCTTCGCCTATTTAACATTATAATATTTAACAAAATACTGTACAACAGAGGTTTACCATCAAAATGAGAACAAATAGTGAAATTTCTGCCTTGAAACTATGCACGCACAGGCTGATAGGTCAACTAATCTGCTCCTGCGTCATTAACTACATGGCGCAGGAGATTGGTTGCTGTCACCTCGGCAGCCAATGAGCTTGCTCATTATACGCTGTTGTACGGCATATTTTTGGAAACCCTCCTCCACCCCAGCTCCACCTGTGTTTAGATCTGCTACGGGGGTTACATATATATTATGTTTGCAGCAGCAGCATGTTATATACTCAGAGGGCATGGCTGTGTATATACTGGCAGTAGGAGGTCTCGGTACTTGTTCTGCGATAGTAATCAAAGCAGCAGCAGCAGCAGCAGAGCAGCAGATTTATACCGCCAAGTCCTAATACATCAACATTGCCATATACACATTCATTACCATACTAAATCCTGAGTGTTGATGACAGAAAAAAGCTTGTTTCCTTTGAAAAAAAGCTTTAAATAACATTACTATTTTGAGAAGTACAGTCATACATTTGATTTATTCATCCAAAATTTGAAAAATGACTTCAGACTTATGTCTGGGTTATGTGTTTTATGCATCATGGTCATGTTAGTGCCCTGGAAAGCAAACAAAACTCAGCTGTGTTTGTAACATCAATCTGTTCTCCTTATCTGTGATGAATGTCTTTGAAGAGTCTCCTCTGCGATTGAGGTCACTGCAGACCCATCATGAAAGCCAAAGGGTGCTCGTATTGCAAAAACAGACATGGTTAAAAAAGGTTTCTCCTTACCTGGGATGACTTCAAAAAGGAACTTTCCACCTTCCTCTCCATTGCTGGGATGTTCAGTGACTCTGTTGCCAGGTAGGAAAATGGTGCCCTAGAGGAACCGAAAAAGCCAAAGTAAAATAGTAAGACCAAAACTGCAGAGGAAAGCAAGATGCATGAGAAAAATAAATCACTGTATATATGGGGAAAACAATCACTGGAAAAATAGGATTGTTGCTGGAAAAAATGTGAAAATCCCCTTTGTTAGACTTTACATATTTCACACATACTCACACAGGGGTGGACTTAGTGATTTGGGGGTCCTACGCAATTACATGTATAGGGCCCTAGCACTGAAACTTAAAACATGCTCTATATATTTTTTTCTTTGAAGACTAGTTTGTTTCTTTTTTGTTAATAAGCTGTATGTTAAAATAAATTTAAAGAGAAACCATTAATTAATGTTATTAAATTAAACTAATGTAAAATTAAATGCAAATTTAAATTCACAAATAAAAACAAACTATTCATATATTCATTCATTCATTCATTTTTTTTGGCTTAGTCCCTTTATTTCTCAGCAGTCTCAACAGCGGAATGAACTGCCAACTTATCCAGCATATGTTTTACACAATGGACGCCCTTCCAGCGACCTTCTTGCTGTGAAGCGACAGTGCTAAACACTGAGCCACCACGTCGCCCACACACTAACTATGTACAGTTAATTAACCATTTTTTATAAATTCATTGGTTTTCTTTTCGGCTTAGTCCCTTTATTAATCTGGCAATGCCACAGTGAAATGACCGCCATTTATCCAGCATATGTTTTATGCATAAACTATGTACAGACTATTAGCAATTTTTGTTACTACATTTTATTAATAATAAAAAAACAAGCAATTTTTAATCAGTCAAACTAATTTTGTCACCATTTTTCATATTGACTGAATAATTGCTGATACTAAAACCAGCCTGATCTCACAAAGAAACAGAACTATTTTATGTTTTGTTCAGTTTAGTGGCTAATTCTTATGAATTCATACAGTCATACGAACATGTACAATTTTAAAAGGGAGGTGTGGCACCCAACTCCGCCCCTAAACCCAATTTAAAAAGTCATTGGAGGATAAGCAAATTGTACGAATGTGATTGTACAAATTCATATGAATAAGCCATAAAATCAAAATGTTACGAATTGCAGTCTTTTAAATTTGACATTACTGTTTATTAATGTCATTTAACCTACCAGTTTTACCTTATCTTTTAAAGATATATTATATGTACTGTAAAGTGAAAAACATCTCTACCGTATTTTTAACAGTGGATTCTGGCAACCACAGCTGCCAGTTTTTTACTGTAAATTTGACAGTTTTCTTAATTATACCATAAGCTGTAAAACATATCTAGCTTATTTTTAAAAGTCGATTCTGGCAACCACCGCTTACAGTTCTTTTTACTGTGAATTTTTCAGTTCTCTTAATTATAACGTAAACTGAAAAACATCTCTACCGTATTTTCAACAGTGGATTCTGTCAACCACAGCAGCCAGTTTTTTTTACTGTGAAATTTACAGTTCTCTTAATTATACCGTAAACTGAAAAACATCTCTACCTTATTTTTAGCACCCGATTCTGGCAACCACAGCTGCCAGTTTTTTACTGTGAATTTTACAGTTCTCTTAATTATACCGTAAACTGAAAAACATCTCTATCGTATTTTTAACAGTAGATTTTTTTCAACCACAGCTTACAGTTTTTCCCATAAATTTTATGGTTATTGCTTTCATAAACAAAAAAAAATTCTACTGTATTTTTTACGGTAAATTTCTGTCAAACACAGCTGCCAGTTTTTTACAATAAAATTTACAGGAATTTTTTTTTTTTCAGTGTGAGATCGTGTTGACAAAAACTGTACCATACTGACATTAAATAATGTTTTCTGTATGATTTGCCATATACTTTTTTCATCACTTGACAATTGTTTGCATGATAAAATGAAGTTGATCTTCCAGAGCAAAAGGCTACGAAATTTGCCTGTTGGAAACATCTCATCATCTGGGTGTTAGTTTGTAGCCATAAAGGAAAAATGGCTGTTCAGGGGTTACAGATGGATCCCTCGAGGCTCGGTATGACAGAAAGCAGGCGGCATAAGATTGGACAAAGCTCTTGTTATTATATAGAAAGGAGATCTCGAGCAGCGGTGCGACTGCGGTGGGATCATAGATCAGTGTTTGACACGCTGGATCAACTGCTGCTTTAAATAGAGCCAATATCAGGACCATGTTACCACCACCAGTGGATTAGTAAAGCTGACTGATCTCCCCCAGTGCTCTCATCTGTCTGGCTCTTTCTCCTGCTGGCATCTCGCCCTCCTCTATCGATGTGTTGATCCGTATCAGTTTGTCTTTTTCTGTTTGTCATTTTCTTTCCTATTGCCTTACTAATAAAACAACATTACAGCCTTCAATATGTATAACGTATAGAGAAGACACATTTTCTTTTCCTTCGCAATATTTCAGCTAATTTATTTCTCAATATGTGCAGTGTATGAACAGGCCAAAGATAAAAACAACAACAAAACTGTAAATTAATATTTATTTTTCCTGTATGTCTAGAACACAGGTGTCAACTCCAGTTCCTGGAGGGTCGCAGCTCTGCACAGTTTAGCTTTACCTTTAATTAAAATTAAACTAAATCAAAAATTTTAATAAAAATTAAACTGATCAAACTAATTAAGTCCTGTTTGAAACCTGCAGGGAAGTGTGTTTAATTAGGGTTGAAACTAAACTGAGCAGGGCTGCGGCCCTCCAGTAACTGGATTTGACATTTATAGCCTAGAATGTGAATGTATATCTCCACATAATCCACATAAAAGACCACAGTAAAAGACCACAAACACACAAATCGCGAAAGGCAGAAGTTTTTTCTTTCCATTTGCTGTGCGTTACTAAATTCCATAACACATTCACCAGTGTGTATATATATATATATATATATATATATATATATATATATATATATATATATATATATATATATATATATATATATATATATATATTAGATCATATTAGATTTTAGATTTTATGAACTAATAAACACACATAATATTCCAAATTTAAAATTTACCAAGTGCATAATTGTATATTACACATAATTTCAAAATTTAATATTTAAATAAATGCTATTCCTATAAATGAATGTATAACAGATTTCACTAAGTTAAACAAATTGAACATTAACAAAATAAAAACACTTTTAACATCAACAATAAAAATAACATCAAACCAGCACAATTTTTTTCTTTCAGTTTATTTTAACAAAGCATTTAATATTTATTTTTGTCATATTTTCATTTATAGTTTCATATTTTTACAAGCAAACAAATATTTGCACATTGGAATGATTTCTAAAGGATGCTGATGCTGACAATTCAGCTTCTCCTCACAAGATTAAATTACATTTTAAGTTATTTAACTCTTTTAAAAATGCAATATTTTTATAAAATATTTTACTTTATCCTTGATTAAATAAATCTAGCCTATAAATGACCATAAGAGACAAAAATAAAATCTCAATATGTATATATCTCAAGATTTTTTTAAATTTTTGACACCTAAATCTGCACAGCTTGAAGGTGTTTTCCCACTATTTTTTCATGGGGCGTTATTTAATCTGGATATTCAAATCAGAATCACGACACACATGACTGACAGTCACACATGGTCAAACTGCATAACACAAACCATTAAAACACCACACGTGCTGAGCGATGCTTCATACACATCTTCATAGCAGCGTCACAGTACACTGAAGTTATTTACAGTATGTTTGGGAACAACTGTAGTCTAAACCAGTCACCTTTTAGGAGAGTGTTTCATATCTGCACTACTTAAAGAGGCACGAGAAAGAAAGAAAACACAGCTCGGTTACATCCTTATCAAATATCAGTGCATATGTTTGGTATCCAGTATCTCGACGTGCCTGGAAACATGCATGGAGAACATTTAGGAGGATGCAGAGATTAGGATACTTAACATAGAAGCTGCTGCGTTATTCACATCTCTGCCACAGAGCTTGAGTTACATGATGTTATCAGAACAAACTTAACTTGTACATCTCTAAGAAATATGTGAGGGATAGTGGTGAAAAATGTGTCGCCGTGATGCTAAGATGTTGCAATGCCGTTGCGACGTGGTTTCTAAGCTGTTATTATGCCAGTATATTAATTAAATTCATTCATTCACTTTTTCACACTACTGTATACATGTTTAAAAATATATATTAAAAATAAATCTTAAATAAAACATGTGTTACTTGTACTTGTGTGAAGTATATAAAAACACTTTATAAGGAATTATGTCAACATAAAATGCAAATAAAAAAATATTAACAGGTATGATAAACAAACAAGATGAACAATAAAAAGAATAAAAATGCAAAAGCAAAAGTAAAAGGTTTTTTTTAATTATAAAAAATTTTATTCTAAAATTAAAATATTATCATGATCACATTTATAAAAACAAACAAACAAATAAATAAATAAATAAACAGACAAATAAATAAATAGACAAATAAATATATAAATAAATAGACAAATAAATGAATAAATATACAAATAAATAAATGAATTAATAGACAAATAATTAAATAAATAGGCAAATTAATAAACAAACAAATAAATACACAAATAAATAAATACACAAATAATTTAATCAATCAATTAAAATATATAGACAAATAAATAAATAAATAGACAAAAACATAAACAAATAAATAAATACATAGACAAATAAATAAATAGACAAATAAATAAATAAATAAATAGACAAACAAATAAATAAATTGAAAAATAAATAAATAGTCAAATAAACAAATAAATAGACAAATAAATAAACAAATGAATAAATAGACAATCAAATAAATAAATAGACAAATGATTAAATAGTCAAATAAGTAAATTGACAAATAAATTAATTAATAGGCAAATAAATGAATAAATACACAAATAAATACATAAATAAATTACTAGACAAATAAATAAATAGACAAATAAATAAATAGACGAATGAGTGAGCAAATAAACAAACAATGAATTAATTGATTTACTTTAAGCAGGTCTGTGAGTTTTTGGGTTTTGCACAGAAAAAGTAATCCAGAAATGTTACAAGCCAGTTGTGGTTTTCTAGACTGGAGTCTTTAAGCCATTAGGACAGGTTTACTATGATATTAGACTGAGTAAAGAAGTCCTTATAAAAATACTTGCAGGGCTCGTACAAGCATGTAAAGAGCTGCCCATCATGATAAAAAGATCCTCATGAAAGGTGAAAAGAGTAAAAAGCAGCCACATATGACCATCATTACCCAATGACCTCTTCCCCTCGGGCCTTTAAACTCTCTCTCGACTCGCCTCTTTTAAAACATCATAAACTTTATGAGATCTGCTGACTGAACTCAATCTTCTGAGGCAGCAGTAACTCTACCTGCTGCCTTCATGAAGAGCGTGCACACAAATTTCAGCCCACACTAAGGATCGCCAGGCGTTTGATGTGGGCAGCACTTCCTGTTTGAGATGCAGAGTCACTAAAGACACAGGCCTTTCAATTAGAGGCTTTTTGTTTCCCCTTAGAGGCCCTCCATGTGGATAAAATGGGACAAAATTAAAGTCCATTCTATTGCTTATTCTATGTTAGGAAACTTGAATGAATTTGTTGCTTTGGTAAACAACAATGATCATGCTACTTTATATACAGCGGGCAAAATAAGTAGTGAACATGTCACGATTTTTTGTGGTAAACAGTTTTCTTATGTACGTTCAAAACAGACGCATCAAGTGCGAGTTATTTACACGTTAAGTCAATGCATAAACGTGGTCAGACATCCTGCGGCACTATTTGTGCAAATGAGGTGACGTTAATAATGTGAATCGAGTGAATGACAAGGCGCAAATTGGGCGTTTGACGTGCTTAACGCAGGACTAAAGCAAATCGCTTGAATTGAAAAAAAATATTAACTTTTTTGGACATTCGCGCAACATTAATCAGGACAAAATCAGTTTAATCAGGTGTTTGCCCTAGGTTTCAATCATGTAGCTGCTTTAGTCCCAGAGATGGGCCAAATAACTAGCAAAACAAAAATAGCTACCATCCAAGGGCAGAATTCAATTCAATTCAATTCATGTTTATTTCTGTAGTGCTTTTACAAAGTAGATTATGTCAAAGCATCTTCACATAGAAGTTCTAGTAAATTTCAACTGTGTCAGTTGTTAGTTGCTGTGTTAGTTTTCAGAGTTGAAGTTCAGTTCAGTTCAGTTCAGTTCGGTTTAATTTTCACTGCTGAAAGCCCAAACACTGAAGAGAAAATTCATCAATGTGCAGCTCCACAAGTCCCAAACCAACCAAGCCAGTGGCGAGGAACAGACTTCACCAATTGACAAAAGTGAAGGAAAAAACCTTGAGAGAAACCAAGCTCAGCTGGGCACGACCATTTCTCCTCTGGCCAAACTTCCAGTGCGGAGCTGCAGTCTAGGTTCCAGAAGCACTAACCGCAGCTAAAAACAGCTTTGTTTACACATTTGATTACATGACAAATGCTGATGAAATGAAGGAACACTTTCGCATGTTGAGATGTTGTCTGAAGTAGGATTTACATAAACTGCACAGATGTGAATTCGTCTGATTGGTTTGTTCGATTGAGTTTGAATTGTGAACGCTCTGACGTTAACGTCTACTCTAAGCAATCAGATGAAATGACACAGAGCAGCATTCCGGGAAATTAGCGGTAATGTTACAACTTCTTTTCCGGAAAATTGGCAGAACAAATTTACCGATATTTTTAAAAAGGGGCTGCTCACACATGATCACCTTTTTGGAAAATTACCGGTAATTTTGCCACGACTCTGGTAGCGTATTTGAGATTGTGAACGATGTACACATTGTCCTCTAGTGGAATTGTGAAACAAAAACTACAAGAAACTAAATATTAGGGTACATATTTCTTGGTTCTCAAAAATGTACCCCTGGGCACATATTTCCAACAAGCCTGAATTGTTACTTAAAGTTTACTTGCACAACTTTTGACAACTGCCACTGTTTTGTGCATGCACCACGTTTATACATGACACCCCTGATCTCTAGTGTTCCCTTAGTCATTGCTTTGGGTCAGTAGTTAATTTCCTAGCAATGTGTTTGACCTCGCTGACCTCTAAAATCCTGACATTTTACTGCTCCCTCATTAACACCAACAGCCAAACCATGACAGCTTTGACACAAGCAAGAAAATACATATGCTGAATGCATCCTGGGTGATCTTTAAGGCACAGAAATTGGGGGAGGAGGAAATGAGATATGAAGTCAGTTGCCATGGACTGCTGTGCTACATAGATCCGAGGCAGAGGTTAGCTTAATATCATCTCAGGAATTTCCTCCCCTGCTTGAGCGAAAAGCAGAACAAAGCACACAAATGATTTGTTATGTCACTAGTGTTTATCTTTAATTAGATTTCATTCCCCATGGTGCCAAAAACAGAACTTCTCAGAAGCTCGCATGCACAGAGCCGGCGGGTGAAGCGTTTAGGGAATCCCCCATAGAGAAGCAGAAATCCAGATCAGATCAGAAGAACTCGCTTCATTTGTTTATCAACCAGCCGAGATTGATGGTGGAGGACCAAAGGGAACCGGAGGAAATCAAACTCACTTCTTAGGCCCCGAAGTCCTAAACGGTCCCATGGAATTAATTAAGGAAGCCATTCGCTGTGGATCAATCCCATTAGGTGCACGTTTAAACATTTAACCTTGACTTTTCCTCAGAGCTTTGCCCTCGCGTCTCCTTCATTACTGGCCCCTGTCTGTCCCGCAGCACTTTTTCACACTTAAGTGGCCTCGTTTGTTTCTTTCTGCTTGTTACTATGCAGTGTTTTGCCTACAGCGCAACCGGTGTGTTCGTATCCAGGTGAAATTGGCTGTTTGTGATGCAAGTCTTTTCTCTGTTTTGCTCGGAGAAAAATGTCAGGACGCAGCGGTAGAATGAAATAAGCAGACGTTTGGTCTGAGGCAAAACAACACAGTCTGTGCACACACTGGGGATTATAGGTTTTTACAATGTAAGACAATACTAAGCAAGTAAATAAATAAAATCTGTTATTTGTTATGGAAATAAAATATTGTTTTGATAATTTTGCCTGAAGCGACATAATTAATAGCCCTCCTGAATTATTAGACCCCCTCTTTTCCACAATTTCTGTTAAACAAAGAGAAGATTTTTCCAACTCATTACTAAACATGATAGTTTTAATAACTCATTTCTAATAAATGATTTATTTTTTTCTTTGCCATGATGACAGTACATAATATTTGACTAGATATTTTTTAAGAGACTAGTATTCAACTTAGAATGACATTTAAAGACTTAACTAGGTTAACTAGGCAGGTTAGGATAATTAGACAAGTTATTAAATAACCATAGTTTGTTCTGTAGACTATCGAAAAAATATATTAAAGCAGGCTAATAATATTGACCTTAAAATGGCTTTTAAAAAATTAAAAACTGCTTTTATTTTAGCCAAAATAAAACAAATAAGACTTTCTCCAGAAGAAAAAATATTATAGGAAATACTGTGAAAAGATCTTTGCTCTGTTAAACATAATTTGGAAAATATTTACAAAAGAGAAAATCACAGGAGGGCTAATATTTTTTACTTCAACAGTATATGCTTGTTTCCGGGTCATTTTGTAATAGAGAATTCATAGTTTGTATGCCTTTTACACCAATATAGATGATGTAGACAGATTTAATGTTTACAATAACATCAATATAATATTTAAATCATTGTGGGACAGATTTATTACCGGTTTACGCCAGAACATAATGTTTTTTTGGCATATAAACAGTACTGTCTGTATTTTCTAAACATGTGCCAAGAAGAACAGACTAAATTACTGAATATGCAAGTTTTGTAAGCATTAAAATGAATCACACAAACATTTTTACAAGGAAGATAGATAACCATATTGATAAACCGAGTTAATAAATAAAACTTTTGTTAAAGGTTTTTTTGAACTGGATTGTGGTCATTGTATTTGTGTCGATCTTTACATTGACATAGGAAAATTGGTCACGGTTTACAAAAGGTTTCATTAGTTGATGATAGTTAATGTATCTACTAATATGAACTAAGAATGAGCATACTTGTATAGCACTTACTATTCATAGTTCAACATTTATGATGCATTATTAAAATCCAAACTCATGCTTGTTAACATTAGTTCATGCACTGTGAGTAACATGCGCTAACAATCAACAACTGTATTTTCATTAACTAACGTTAACTAACATGAATAAATACTGTAATAAATGTATTGTTTGCTCATGTTAGTAAAGCCGTTCTCTAATATTAACTAATACAATCTAATTGTAAAGTATTACTGGAAAGATAAAAAACCTTTTAAAAATGATTTAAGACAAACAACACAATATTTCAGTGAATTTAAGACTTTTTAAGGCCTCAAATTTAGACTTGTACACATGTTTTAGACTTAATTTAGGGTGTTTAAGACTCCACACACACACTTTTAGGTGGTTTGAGACCATTATATTGTATGATAAATAATCGAGAGATAATTTATTTAGTAAACAACTACAGAAAATGCAATGGCAGTTTATTACCAGGTATTTGTTCGTTATTTACAACACCAACCCAGGAAATATATCACTACAAATTATTAAAAATGTCAATAAAAGTCCTTGTTTTTACTTTTCAACATCAATAGTTGCTGGAGGAAAGACAAAATCTCCCCTAATGCAATTTTAAAAAGCATTCAAAATAGAAAAAAAAAAATCACCAATTTAATGGTTTTTGCATGTGCATTTTCATTTTTCTCCACAAGTTCTGTACTTTGCAGATTAATATGATTCAGAATGAAAGACTCTTTTCAGTAAATCAAACCCATACAGCTTAGCTATAATTTACCACCAAGATAAAATCTCTCATTAATGTATAAGGTACTGTTTATTTAAGTGGACTGAAATCATGGTATTTCATTTTGTTTCAAAATATTTCTTCCCCAATCCTTCAAAACTAACATTTAACGCAGCTGTTAAGGAACCAAAACCACTATGAGGAAACCCATGTGCAATTTCCTAACCATTCAAATTCCAATGAATAGACCTACACTGCTCGCAAAGTAGAAGTTTTCCATATTTTGTGATTCATGTTTTTATTTTAGATTTCCCCCCATTTATTTCTGCTTTTGAATTGCATTATGGGACCTTGATATTTCTTCCAACAACTTTTAACCTTGAAGAGTTCAAAAAGGTGACTTTTATTAACATTTTTTATAGCCTAATGCGACATATTGTCTGGGATGGTGTTGTATATTACGGTACAAAAGCCTTGTAATTAACTGCTAGGACATTTTCTGTTATTTTACAGACTTAATATATTATTTCTTATACATCAGATTATTTCACACTACTAAAATGTCAATAAAAGTCACTTTGTTTAACTTTAGAGTTCAAGTAACTGTAGAGTAATCCAGTTTACAACAGTAAAAAAAAAAAAAACACAAAATGCGAAAACTGTTAATTAAGTAAGGGATAATCAACAACTTGCCGTGCGTTAAAAAAAAAAAAAAAAAAAAAAAAAATATATATATATATATATATATATATATATATATATTCATTCGGGGTTTTTTTTCGGCTTAGTCCCTTTATTAATCTGGGGTCACCACAGCGGAATAAACCGCCAACTGCAACCCATCACAGGGAAACATCCATACACACTCATTCAAACACATACACTAAGGTCAATTTTTAGCATGCCCAATTCAACTGTACCACATGTCTTTGGACTGTGGGGAAAACCAGAGCACCCGGAGGAAAACCACGCGAACACGGGCAGAACATGCAAACTCCACACAGAAATGCACACTGACCCACCCAAAGCTCGAACCAGCGACCTTCTTGCTATGAGGCGAACCTGCTACCCACTGCGCCACCACATTGCCTATACAGTTGCTATGGTAACTACAAATGTTTGGAAGAAGCACGTTTATTTCAAACTGTAATCAAAACTTACTGGAACTACCTATGCGCACCCTCCAGCCAATCAGAATCAAGAATTTCAACAGACCAATGTAATATGGAGCCAATTCAGTCTTAAAAATAACACATTTACAAAATACAACTCACAGATCCACAGCACAATTCACAAAATACAACTCATAGATCCACAGCACCACTCAAAAACACACAAATCCAATTCGAAAAATCAAACCACAACTCATAAACACGCAAATCCAGTTCATTTGTCAAAAATATTTATGATTTGTACTTGCGAATTGTACTTACAAATTTACAAATTGGATTTTGTCAATGTGAATTGTGTTGTGGATGTGTGAATTTCATTTTGTGAATATATTATTTTTGAGACTGATCTGGCTCCATAATGGAATAACAGATGTTTTTTTATAGTGCACATCATGTTAAGGGGACGTTTTAATAAATGAATGTATCCAATCAAGCGGTAATGTTTTTTACAGCAATTATCTTGAGTAACCAAGAGGTTACAGGTTCACGACTCGCAGAGCACTGTTCCGTAAACAAGAAAAGCCAATTCTCCATTAAATAAATTCCCCATCTCCTTCTCTGCCACTTAATAAACTCCTACAAACTATAGCTTCCACAGGGCACCCGCAGGTAAACATCATTAGCGGTCGCTAACAGAAAACAGGTGGGAAATGAACTACTGTAGTTTGCCAAGAGTCCAAATCCAAAAAAACACTAATTGTGAAATGGACAGCGTTTATTGAGGCTTTTTTGACTGGGTGCAAATGAGTCGCGTGCCAAAAGTCTTTCTCTGTTTACTAAAATTTGTTCTGTGCCACTGAGGGGACTAAACCTAATTACCGGCAGTAATGTTATAAATGGCAGACCTGATGGAATCAGGTTTTGGCGTGTGGTGTACCTGTGTAAACTATAAACCCAAAGCCAGACCACAAAGGCTCAGAAATGTGATTAACCTCAACTTTCCAGTACCTTAACTCATGTGCTACTTTCCCCTGTGACATGCTCTTTATACTGATATATATGTAGGCCACAGGGTGTTTGTGTAAGAATAGGACCACATAAATATGAAAACATGTATTACATTGTTGAGTTTTGTGTAAAGGTGACAAGATTGTTTCTGGATTTACTGGATTTACTAGATATCCTCTTAAGGCCCAAGGTGTTTTTGTATGCATTTTTATTTCTCTTTGCTATTTGGGCTTATAGGAACCTAATTATAATAAAAATATATCGATATGATGTACTTTTAGAGAAAAAGGATGTTCATGTATGTAGACTCGTGGTCCAAATTTACCTAAAACACTTTTTTCCAGAAAGTTTTTAATGCATATATAACACAGAATTTTTATTTTACTTGCTTTGACTATCAGAGATTAAAAACTATTTTTTCCCCCATTTTGGACAATTAGAAATAGGGTTTGGGACATTTCATATCCTGCAAAACAGTTTCAGGATGACACTGTATGTCTGTAACAAAATCTAAAACATTCAAAGTATTTTAAAAAGCCACTTAAGAGCTAAAATATGCTGTACACGTATGTGGAAGGGCATGGGTATTAGGTATAGGCTCATGGGGATTTTTTATTGTTCCTTTACATTAGTTAGTTAGTTAGCTAGCTAGTTAGCTAGTAAGTTAGTTCTAAGTAGGATTAGTTCTAATCTAAATGACAAATGTTATCCCAGCAGGCACCGGACGTCACACAAGACGTAAAATTGACGTTGGACTCCAATGTTAGACTAAGTTTGAATTTTGCTTGTATATGAAAATCGGGTTGACGTCAGAACTCAGCATCATTTTGAGGTCAGACTCCAACATCAAGATAATTAAACAACATGAAACTGACCAAAGGACGTCACATTGGCGCAGTGTGTAACGGTGTTTCCCAGTGTTGGGTTGCCGATGTTACGCTGTGTAAAACATATGCTGGATAAGTTGCATTTTAACTTATCTAAATGACTGTTCTAAACTGCCTGCAAAATATGTACAGTATCATTTAAGACATATCGTCTGTTTTGATTCCCTTTTCTGTCATGTATTTCACATGTTATTTTATTAATTTGAAAATGTTAATATAATACAGGCTATTTCATATAAATATCAAAAATGCTTTGGCATTCAAGTTTGCTTTGAACTTGAAAGAAACAGAAAAGCGGATTTTACCTGTCAGTGGGTGCACATGGCTCCTAAATACCATAAAAGTAAAAGAAATTGTGGATGTTCTTTTTTTACTTTAACCCATTACAAAGAAACAGTGTATAACAGTGTATAATAGATAAAATTACTGTTAAAAATTCATTTATTCATTTGCTTAGTCTCTTTATTAATCCCGGGTCGCCACAGTGAAGCAAACCGACAACTTGTCAGCACGTTTTTACGTAGCGGATAATCTTCCAGCTGCAACCCATTTCTGGGAAATATTGTTATAAATTAAACTATGTATTCTTTGACGCATATCGTTAACTATTTATGTGATGTGGGTAAAGGGTTTTAATTTGGCTACCAACGCAAGTATATTTCAACCCTGTGGGAAGCACTGAAGCTAAATAGGTTCTAAACAAGTGAAAGGTGAGTAAATAATGATTTTTTTTTTTTCATTTTTAGGTTAATTATTCCTTTAAAATGAGATTACAACAATATTTTCTTGTCTAAAAAAATGATAATAACCATGTTTTGCTTTTTTTTGTAATTTTTTGCAACAAATTTTGAAGAAAATGCCATCAGTAGTTTAAAGAATAAAACAAAAATGTAATTTGTAATTTATAAATTTCAAGTCCAAACTGAATTTTTAAATATTCTCCTATTTTCTTTCTTATTTTTTATATACAAACAATCAGCCTGTATAATGGGTGAAAATGAATGTCTGATCTTGAGTTTTAGCAAATACTTCTGTATGAAAGTGCAAAAGTTTTTCTCATTTTCAGCAGAGTGTAGATGCAGCCAGTTCTACCAAATAAAACCTTACTTGCTACAGCTCACTGAAGTTTATTCCCTGAAATAAACGTAAATGTAGCAGTAAATAAGCTGCTTTTATTACTGTACAAAGCTCTATTAATGATCTGCAGGAAACGGTACAGCTGAGTCACTTTGATGAATCACACATATTTTGTGTGTGTGTGTGTTTGCTAAAAGCTCTAATGGTACAGGCTTTAAGTTTCACAATATTCAAAACTGAATCAGCCAGTATGAAAAGATTTCATCCTATCCAATCCTATTCACACATACGCTGCCTATTATTTTTTTAGAAACTGCTACCAGCATCCAAAATTCATTGGATCCAAAAGAATCAATGTTTATTTAGGCCTAGAAAACAAAATGGCAAAATATATATACTTCAGACGGCAAAAGCACAAGGCGTAGCATACCAATGACCAATCAGGAATAATACAATTCACAATCTGCTGGAGGATTTTGTTTAAATCCTGAAGGTGAGTCTGAGAGAGGTGAGTCTAGCTATACACAACATCTTTTTCATCTTTACTGTTGCAAAACATCGCACAAAAATACATGCCTTCAGGGTCAAACAGATTGGCTTCTTTCACATTTTCATTTCCTCTAAAAAATATCAGAAACTTTGAGCTGCTTCATATGAAAACAGTATCCCAACCAAAACAACCACAGGAAACGTACAATTACCAGTTGCTAATGTTAGCATGTTTCATTTGCCTTCCCAAAAAACATCCAAAACTAGACAAATATTGGACAAGATGTGCATTTGTTTGGGTGTGTACTTTAGATAAGTCCAACTTTATCACTTTTAAAAACTGCCAACCACAACAATCACAAGAGATACAGCTGGAAATGCTCATTGCTAGTAACGCTAGCACAAAGGAATACTGGACAATATTGTGATGCAATTAGTTTAGGAACTAGGCTGTGAACCCTTTTTTCAGATCTCAAATTTCTCTTGCGAGTACCATTCACGCCTGCTCCTCTCACGGATATCCACCAGAGGCCGCTGTCGACTAACTGTCGACTGAATGAATGACTGACTGACTGAGTGATTGACTGACCCACCCTTGTCCTTCCCTAAACCCAACCAATAGTGTTTTCAAAAGCACCGATTTACCTGAAGTGGTCAGCTGGTAAGCACGAAAAGGAAAGTTGTCATACCGCCTTTTAGCGTTCGTTTTAAAGACGGAATGCAGCCATACGTACTCCAGAAATGTATATAGGGCTACGCTTTCAGAATGAGCCTATGTTGAATCTATTCATAAACGCTGACATGTGCGAAAACAGCACCCCGGTGTGTCCACGTCCTAAAGCTGGCTAAGAGGTTTTTACTTGCATTTGCATGCAGATTACATTTAGATATATTTCCCTGCTTACAAATACAGAAATAAATGTATGTTTATAAATAGTAGCATCAAAAACATACGAATGAATAATAAAAAATAACTATACAATTTCTGCAAATTTTGTAAGATAAACCTGCATGATCTGACATATCATTCATTCATTCATTCATTCATTTTCTTGTCGGCTTAGTCCCTTTATTAATCCAGGGTCTCCACAGCTGAATGAACCGCCAACTTATCCAGCAGGTTTTTACACAGCGGATGCCTTTCCATCTTTCCAACCCATCTTTGGGAAACTCTGACATACACATGGTGTTTGAATTATTTCATTCATTCATTCATTTTTTTAATCTGCTTTTCCGGGGCCAGGTCGCGGGGGCAGCAGTCTCAAAAGAAAACCCCAGACTTCCCTCTCCCAAGCTCCTCCAGGGGGATCAAAAGGCATTCCCAGGCCAGCCGAGAGACACAGTCCCTCCAGCGTGTCCTGGGTCTTCCCCATGGCCTACTCACAGTGGGAAATGCCTGGAAAACCTACCTAGGTAGGCATCTAGAAGTCATCCGAAACAGATGCCTGAGCCACCACAGCTGAATCGATGTGGAGGAGCAGCGGCTCTACTCCGAGCTCCTCCCAGGAGACAGAGCTCCTCACCCTATCTATAAGAGTGCGAAGGAAACTCGTTTCAGCTGCTTGTATCCGAGATCTTGTCCTTTCAGTAATGACCCAGAGCTCACAACCATAGGTGAGAGTAGGAACAGAGATTGACCGGTATATCGAGAGCTTTGCCTTTAGGCTCAGCTCCTTCTCCCTCACAACGGACTAATACATCAACCGCAACGTTCCATCCTTCCCTCACTCGTGAACAAAACCTTGAGATACTTGAACTAATCCACCTAGGGCACAGGTGTCAAACTCAGTTCCAAAAGGGCCGCAGCTCTGCACAGTTTAGTTCCAACCCTAATTAAACACACCTGATCAAACTAATTGAGTCCTTCAGGCTTGTTTGAAACCTACAGGTAAGTGTGTTGGAGCAGGGTTGGAACTAAACTGTGCAGAGCTTCGGCCCTCCAGGAATTGAGTTTGACACCCCTGACCTAGGGTAAGGACTTTCCTCCAACCTGGAGTTGGCAAACCACCTTTTCCGGTGGAGCACCATGGCCGTTGACTTGAAGGTATCACACTCAGCAGCAAACCGTTTTTTAAATGATGTTTAATCCTAGTTTTATTAATACATGAATTCGTTGAATTAGCTTGTTTTGCTAACTATTATAATTAGCTTTATTAAATATCTATGCAATTTATTTTTTTTACGTTTTTTTTTGTAGGTACTTTTCGTACATTATCAGAAGCTAAATTAAAATGAGAAACATTTCCTCTGCGTCTGAAAACAAAAACGTGTTTCTGTAAGGTTTTGTTGCTCAGCAGCTAAAGGTTTTGCTTTTTATGGTTATTGTTATTTAATGTTTTAAGTATTTTTACTTACACAGCTGACAAATACTAAAACTGTCATGCTAATGTAATGTGATTATGAAGCATCGTTTTTTAATATCTGTCTGTTTTTTTTACACTCTTGACTCTTTCTGATATGATTAGTCCAGTGAAAGCAAACTCATTGAAGATCATTATTAGATTGTAATGTAGAGTAGTTTCTAATCGCATCAGTCACTGAGTGCTTTCTGAGGCCAATTATCCAGCTTAACTCACAGATTGAATGCAAACCATGTAGGAAGGACAACAGATGCAGCAGAGATCATTCTTCTGGCTGCAGGATGAGAATTAACTCTAATCTCCCAGCTTTGTTTTCTGTCACTTACAGCCTTTAATAGCTTTAGACAGAGAGGAAAGTAAACTCTTTAAAAGTGTGTCAAAAGTAAGATATCCTTCATTTTGCATTGGTGATCAAGAAGCTACTATATAAGCAACACATGTTTTTGTTCCCTTTTTGAGATATCAGATGTCAGCCTTTAGTTTAAGTCATTTAGGCATGGGTAAAACGTATTAGGGTTTTTTTTTACTATTATTGCATTGTATACATTTTATTTAAAATATTTTTATTTATTTACATTTATTTTACATATTTTAAACTTTAATATGTTTTAAACATAATATATTTAACAACATTCGTCATTTACCTTCAGCTTAGTCCCTTTATTCATCAGGGGTCGCCACAGTGGAATGAACTGCCAACTTATCCAGCATATGTTTTACACAGCGGATGCCTTTCCACTGGCAGCCAAGTACTGGGAAACATCCATACACTCTCGTTCACACACATAAACTACTGACAATTAAGTTAAATTCAATTCACCCATACCAGATGTATTTGAACTGTGGGGGAAACCGGAGCAACCGGAGGAAACCTACGCCAACACGAGGACAACATGCAAACTCCACACAGAAATGTCAACTGACCCAACCAGGACTCGAACCAGCAACTTTCTTGCTGTGAAGCAACCCCTGCGACCCCTGATGAATAAAAAACTCAGCCAATATAAAATGATTAAATGAATGAATGAATGAATGATTGAATACATGTTTTGCAAAAACAGCATTACATCACTAAGCCAAAGTGACAGTTTAAGTGGCATTGGTGACTTTATTTCTATAATTTTCTAATGTAATGAAAAGTGAGAGGAAAAATTTGAAATAGACAGGAAATTTGTAATAAAAACCTACATATAATGAATAAAATATAGTATTACATTTATTTATATTTGGTACCAAAAAAATTTTAATGAGAATATAAAATATACATATAAACACAAATGAAATGTAATGATTTTGAAGAGCATTAAATTGAATGAAATACAATGATTAAACGTTAAAAACTGAGGTGCAAATGTCATAAAATATATTTTTTATGTATATATATATAATATTAATAATAATATTTAATCATTCTAATAATATTTTACATAGTTTTATAATATTCAACAAATATAATAATATTGTAATATATTTATAATATTTAATAATTATAATAATATTTTTTAATATTTTATGTATGTGTAATAATATTTAAAAATTGTAATAATATTTTTAGAATGTTGATGTATATTTTCCTATATTTTAATATATTTTCCTCACCACTGTCGCCAACTGGCTTGCATAGTTCAGGACTTGTAGAGCTGTGCATCGATGGACTACTCTTCAGTGTTTGGAATCCAAGCAGTGAATATTAAACCACACTGAACTGATCTTAAACTCTGAAAACTGAACTGACAATTGTTTCAATTCACTATAATCTTCTATCTAAAGCTGCTGTGACACAATCTACATTGTAAAAGCACTATACAAATAAAGATTAATTGAATTGAATATTTTTTATATTTTTAAATAATATTTAATAATTTTTAATAATGTTTTAATAATGTTAATGTATATATTTTAATAATGTTTAACATTTTTAATAATAATTAACGATTTTATGTATTTTTATTAATTTAATGTATATTTAATATTTTTTCATATTATTTTTTATGAATTTTTTAATTAATTTTTAATAAGAAAAAAATATGAATATAAACACATGTTAAATGTAATGATTTTTAAACAGCACTAGAATTAATCAAATAAAAATGATTAAAAGTTAAAAACTCGGGCAATTTTTTTTTTTATGACAAGTGAATTATAAAAAATAATAAATAAATAAATAAATAAATAAATAAATAAATAAATAAATAAATAGTTTCCCAGATTTGTTTCAAAATGTTCACAACAAAGCCTACTTTACGTCGAATGACAAAAATTTAAAATAAATTTAATCTAATGTTTAATACTACATTTTGACATATGCCTCCAAATATTAATGACTATAAAAAGCTTTTTCTTTTCTAATCATTCCCAAAGTTCATGTCTCATATTGTTGAAATGAACCCTTCAGGTGTTAATGAGCAATATTTTATATACGCGTGGCTCTTTTAGCTGACGCAGCCACTTTTTTTAAAGATCCCCTGTGAAAAGATGATTTTCTCCACTGTTTTCATCCCGCTTTGTAACTAAAACCCCAGGCTTTGATCCGTGAAGCTCTGAAGAACTGAACGTACAGGAGAAACTGAAGCTCGGCAGGTCATTCAGGACACAAGAAGACAATGAGCTCTGCATATAATCACACTATTCACCGCAGGCCTCAAAACCCTGCTTCAAGACTAGCTTACATACAGTTAAAGTCAGAATAATTATCCCTCCTTTGAATTTCGTTTTCTTTTTCAAATACTTCCCAAATGGTGTTTAACAGAGCAAGTAAACTTTCACAGTATGTCTGATAATATTTTTTCTTCTGGATAAAGTCTTATTTGCTTTGTTTTGGCTATATTAAAAGCAGTTATTAATTTTTAAACCTCTTTTAATGATAATATTATTAGCCCCTTGTCTACAGAACAAACCATCGTTATAAAATACCTTGCCTAATTACCCTATCCTGCCTAGTTATCCTAATTAACCTAGTTAAGCCTCTAAAATGTCACTTTAAGCTGTATAAAAGTGTCTTGAAAAATAAAGTAAAATATTATTTACTGTCATTATAGCAAAGATAAAATAAATCAGTTATTAGAAATGAGTTATTAAAACTATTAAGTTTAGAAATGTGTTAAACAGAAATTGGGGAAAAAAATAAACAGGGGGGCTAAAAATTCTGACTTTAACTATATGTCGAATACAGTTCGTACAATGGAAAGTAAAAAAGAAAATATAAAAAAAGACTAAAATAGATTATTACATTTTTCAAACTAACCACAATAATTTCACACCGCTAGAAAAAAATTGTCAGAAGTGTTGGACAAAAAAAAATGTCAATGTCAATCTTTTTTGTAAAAAAATTAAATAAAATAAAATATTTTATGTCTTTGACTTTTATTTGTATTATTGTCTACAATTTAATTTAATCTTTATTGTATTTTTAATTAATATATTTTTTATATATATATGGGGGTCTGGATTTGAATATGTGTTATGGATATTATCTTATTACTCAATGTAAAGTGTTTGCAATAAAAAGTTCAATAAAAATATATTTGAAAAAGAAGTAAAGAAGTGAAGGGAAAAGTTATTTTTCATGAAATTAAATAAAAAGTTACATTATAAACATAAAGATTTTAAAACAGATGCTAAACATTAAAATAAATGAAATAAATGAATAAAGTTTGTCAGATGTTACAGTCACCAGTGATCTAGCTACTCCGTATTGCTGGAAAACTACATACACGCCACAGTTATAAACTACAAATCCTGTCATGCACCTCACACACACCTGCTGCAGTTTTACATTGATTACACAAACACAGCCGGAGGATCATGATGAACTGACTGCATGGACTTTAAACACAGCACAGATGCACACTTCAAGGCTGATTCTTGTTTTACTGTTCTGTAAAAGTAAGAAGTGTTTTTCCTTGTCTTGTCTAGCCATGTTTTCACCCTTGCTTTGTATCTTTGTACACATAGTTTGCCACTTGCCCCACCTGTTTATTGACCTCGACTTTGGATTATCTGTATGTACCTGTTTGCACCTGTTTTGACCATTGCCTGCCTGATCAATCTGTCTAATGAACTGCAGGTGGGTCCAGCATTCTCACATGACATCAGATTTGCCAGAAGTGATCATGGCTAAAGCACAAAACAAAGTTACAAAATGTAATTTTTAAAAAAAAAAATAATTAATAAATTAATTAAAATTAGATATTTTAAAATAATAACAAAATTAATAATTTAAACCAAAAACAATACAATTATTATATAAATATTAACATTTATAAATATATTTATAAAATTACATTATATATTATATAAGGTATATAAACCTGTTCTGTTTTTGTAAACTTTTTTTAAAGAGTTTTTATAAACTCTTTCTGTTTTTGATAAATGAATGATACAACACATTTAAAAAAAAAAAGGAATGTTAATTAAACTAAATATAATTTATAATGCAATAACTGAAGATTACCAAAGTCAGTTGAATAAGAAACGTATAAAAAAAATTAAATAAAACAGAGTACGTCAAATAAAAGAAAAATTCAGATTTCCTGGACCTACAAAATGGCTACAAATAAAATAAAATGAAATGTAAATATATTTCCTAATGTTCACTCATCATAAAACACAATTCAGTTCTCTCTGCCATCACAACCCTTCCATCTGATTTATAATATTAATATGAACCAACCATAGAGAAGAACAAAAGGCCATTATCTGCTGTGGAGTGTGTAAAATGACCCTCATACAAGAGTCCACTGCCCACAATAGACCTCCTCTCCACACGCCAACAACTGACCTCTGACCTCCACAGGCGCGCTGAGCATTACAAACATGACAGAAACACACGCCACACCAGAATGATGACGAGGACAACCACACATAACACTTAACAGCTTACATTCTACTCCGAAATTATGCATATCCATTTTAAACATGATGTGCTCTTGAGTCGTGCATGCCAAAGAGTCCACTGATTCGAGAAACAGGAATCGGAATAGAAAATAATTCATTCAAATAGTATAACTTAATCAAAGATAAGAATTGTCTTACTATTTAGTCAAATAATTCCAAACTTTATTTTGAAGAATGTTAAAAGGAAGATTTTTTTGAAGACTGTTATAAACTGTATTATAAAAGTCAATGGTTGCTGGTTTTGAGAGTTTCTTCAAAATGTCTTCCTTTGTTTTCGACAGAAAAAAACGATGTCAGAAAAGTTTGGAAAGTCAGAATGAAATAAGTCAACAGTATGGCTGCATGAATCATGAACATCTTGTCAGGAAAGCACAGCTCTGTGATCAATAATACCTGTTCTCTGAAGCCCAGAGGGTGCTCTTGTAAAAAAAAAAATGCAGATGTGCCACCTTATTTATTTACATTAGATGTCGCCAACACTATTGTTGTCCATGGGAAGGAATACGTCAATAGAGCCGCCATTTTAGTACACAGTAGCGCTCCTTTAAAATGAATGTGGACCAAGGTGCAGTGGAGGATATCTAGAGCCAGATATATTTAGATATATAGAGATATGTATAGGGAGTTTTCCCATGGGTCAGTATGCAAATATTTGTTTTAATTACTAGGGATGGGTATCGAAACTCTGTACTTTATCGGTCTCGGTGCTACATTATAAAAGACCAAAGTATTGATAAGCTCTGATGTTATCGGTTCTGCAATCAGTACTGGAGAATTATTACTGAATAAACATTGCTTACAGTTGCATAATTTAACTGACCAACCTTTTCTAATATGCAATATTTGAAATTCGTCTGCATGAGAAATGCTTGTGTTTCCGGTGAGCGCATCAAGTATAAAAGCCTTCACAGTTCTTGGCTGTTCCCGTGCGCTCAGTGGAGGCTTGCGCTAAGTGCACACAGACTCACGCGCACACACACAAGCTTATGGATTGGCGGAGAGAACCAAACGGGTAGTGTTTCCTGAGTGGACAGTGACTATGCCCGTTGCAACAAACGCAACAAGTTGTTTTCTTGTATAAGCGAAGTGAAAGTATCTTTCAAAAGTGCAATGAAAAGTAATGAAAAGTTTTTGACTGCCTAATTACTAACGGTAATGTTTCATTATCCACATCATTATGCCAGCAGTCAATCACCTAAATTAGTATAACAGTAATAGTTAAATAAACACACACATTCGGTTAAAAGGAAAACTGTATTTTTTTTCTGCAGTAGCCTAAATAAATCTTAAACATTAAAAATGCTTTTACATCAGCTCTATTTACAAATACAATAGCCTAATAATAAACTATTATGAAGAAATTATATTTAAAAACTGTGTATTTTTACATAGCAAGATTCTTCAACACTGTATTAAAAACACAGTAAACACCCAAAACACTGTTAACTCATTTATGTGAATGCGTCAATGAAAAATCATAAACATTATCTCATTTAACTACATTTTGCAACTCAAAAAGGCTTATTTTCAACTGCAGGGAGCACAATAAACCAAGAAAGATCCTAACTTGACTCCTGATTACAGGACAGTCCTTATTGTTCTTTTGATGCCCATGTTAGATGCCCAATTGATGTTGTTTGGACATCAAATCGATCATGTTTTTTATGTCACTTTGCCATCAAGGTGCCCACTGAACCTCATCTAGGGTGACAAATAATCTAGAAACAGCCCTGCTAATGTGAATTCACACAAAGTCAAAAACTGTTGGGTTGTGCCCGCTCGTCCCCGTTCCTGGAATAAGATGCCACGAATCTTTGGTCTACATTAGGGGGCAGATGTTCATGAACCGGAATGAGAGACAGCAATTAAGCTAATGAGGCAGGTAATTAATGGAGCCATCGCATTGAATAAAGATGCTAATTAATAGCCACGTTAATGACTGTGCTTCATCACCTCCCCTGCCTCAGTTGCATTCTGGGACATCTTAATTACACTCCACATCCCTCCTCGACTACAAACTGATGATTTCCGAGATTGATTCTGACTGGATTTCTGGTCTTGGATTATCTTTTCTCTGTTATATACAGTTGAAGTCAGAATTATTAGCCCCCCTGAATTATATATGAATCATTTGTTTTATCCCCCCATCCGTCCGTCCATCCATCCATCCATCTGCCATTTTATCCAGTCATTTGTTTTATCCATCCATCCATCCATCCATCCACTCATCTATCCATTCATCTGTCTGTCCATCCATCCATCCATCCATTCATCTGTCTGTCCATCTATCCATTCATCATCCATTTGTCATTTTATCTTGTCATTTGTTCCATTCATTCATCCATCCATCCATCCGTCATTTTATCTTTTCATTTGTTTTATCCACACATTTGTCCATCCATCCATCCATCCATCCATCCATCCATCCATCCATCCATCCATCCATCCATCCATCCGCCATTTTATCCTGTCATTTGTTTTATTCATCCATCCATCCATCCATCCATCCATCCACCCACCCATCTGTCTGTCCATCCATCCATCCATCCATTCATCCATCCATCCATCCATCCATCCATCTATTCATCTGTCTGTCCATCTATCCATCTATCCATCCATCCATCCATCTGTCATTTTATCTTGTGATTTGTTCCATCCATCCATCCATTTGTTTTTTTTATTTTGTCATTTGTTTCATCTATTCATCCATCGATCAATCCATCCGATAGTAATGTGTTTTAAAATGCATGGAAACATTTTTTTTAACTTTTATTTATAAAGGATTGTATTACAGTTAGTATTACATTTGCTCATCATATGAAAAAGTAAACAAAAAGTTATTTTTACTTCAGGAAGAAGCAGGTCGAAAACACAGTGTCTGCTGCACTTCTGCATTTGACTAAAATTACGCACTGGTGTTTTATCTTATGGTGTGTTTCACAAGAACCAGTTTCACTTCAGTCCAGCCTATTGATAGAATCAAACATTCAACTGAAAAAGCCCTTCAATAAATCAGAATATGTGTAATATCCAGCCATCTAAACAAAAACATGCCATTACAAAACTTCTTTTAAAAACACCATTCTACATTTTAATTAGCATCACAGCTTGTGTATTGTTTTGGCAGAAAATGTATTCCTAATTTCAATAAAAAATTTTATCTCTGTCTATCTCTCCAGCTTACACACAAAAGGCTTGGCTTTCAGAAAAATCAAGCTGTACTGCATCGGAAAGAACTCCCGCCAATCCACAATGCATCTGTTGTTCTACTGTTTTATGAATGTGATCTCTTATGCACTTTAAGATGAGGAATACTGTGAAGCCTTCCATGCAAGACAATACCAGAAAATACCAGTGAAGCGAACAGAAAAGCATATTTTGAAGAGTTTCTGTCCACCTATTATGTGTGGCTAGTGTAGAATATTATTTTATCCTCAAAAAAAAGTATTTATACGTTTATACATTTATAAGTTTTGTATGTAGGATGGATAGATGGATGGATGGATGGATGGATGGATGGATGCATGGATGGAAGATTGACCATCCATGTTGTAAAGGTTTCTCTACTGGTTTTTGGGTGGATGGATAGAATAAACAATATGTAGCTGGATGGATGGATGGATGGATGGATGGATGGATGGATGGATGGATGGATGGATGGATGGATGGATGGACAGGCAAATGCTAGGATGGATGAAACAACTGAAAGGATAAAATGGCAGATGGATGGGTGGATGAATGGATAAAACAAATTACAGAATAAAATGATGGATAGATGGGTGGATGGATGGATGGATGGATGGATGGATCAAAAAACAAGGGGTGAGTGGATAAATCAGGGGTCTCAAACTCGCGGCCCGCGGGCCATTTGCGGCCCTCAGTCCAATATTTTGTGGCCCGCGCCGACCGCTGTACACTGACAGAATCAGCGGAGCGGGGAGAGAGAGCGATCCCCGCTCCGCTGATTCTATCCGTACACAGCGGTCACTGGCATTCCCCGCCCGCCGTATAAACAAAGGGGCGGGGATGCCGGTGACATCACCACGCACCCCGCCCCTTTGTTAGACGCTGTGACGGGCGGGAAGTGTTGATTTATACTTCTGCGTCAAACACCGGCGTAGGCTACGGCGCTGACGCATAGCCCTTCGCCGTGGCCGTCACTGACGTGCACCTCTCAAAAATTGTAACTACACGTCACAACGACGCGTAGCGCAAGCTCTGTGATTGGTCGGCTTGCTAGCGCCGACGAGTCTGGGCGGGACCGAGAGCCGCGAGAATGGCGCGAGCGATTTTTTACAATTGTAGAGTCCCGTGAAGGAGCTCCGGATGGAAAGTTTTGTTCTGTGTTTACCTCATGGTAAAAGTTGTTGCACGTCCGCCGGTTGTTTTATTTATACATATATATACATATATACATATATAAGATTTGTGAGAAGAAGCGCTGTCAAGTCTCTGGCCGCAAGAAGTAGGCAAAAGATGCCATATTCAGAAGAACTGTTCATAATCTTCACTCAATGTTCTATTAATGTTCAGGACACTTCATGTTCAGAAGAAATAATTCAAACTGTTAATAATGACATTTGAGGACTTTTTTTTTGTGAAATCCCTTATGCGGCCCAGCCTCACCCAGACTTTGCCTCCTGCGGCCCCCAGGTAAATTGAGTTTGAGACCCCTGGGATAGATGATGGAAGGAGTAAACAATGTGTGGGTAATTGACTGACTAATTGAATAAATGAATGAATGAATGAATGAATGAATGAATGAATGAATGAATGTATGCATGAATGAATGAATGAATGAATGAATAAATGAATGAATGAATGAATGACCAAATTAATAAATGAAATGACAAATAGATGGATAAAAGATCTCATGAATATCAATGTTGATGGATGATTAATATATCATGTCATATCATTGCTCTACTGTGATTCTGATGGCCACTCGGTTGCTCAATAACCTGGTTTTGTTAAACATTGAACAATTGTCTGTTTCTCATCAGGGTGCAGAATATACATTGTAGATATTCTAGTCTCTCTCTCTCTCTCTCTCTCTCTCTCTCTCTCTCTCTCTCTCTCTCTCTCTCTCTCTCAGCACAGAACAGTCAAAACATGATCTGATTCTTCTGTCTCTCTGTGGTGTCAGTGGTTTTCTCTGCAGCTCTGTTGCTATAGAGACCCCTCAGACCAGCAGCACACGCAACTATTTTTGACTTGTCCTGTGCATATGGAATGGTTTATGACAATGATTAAACAATATGCAAAGAAAAAAAACCAAATCCACTCTTTCATGGCTGGTCTGGTTATCGTGTCAACAACAGCCTGTCATAACAGTCACTGACTCATGTCTGCCTTTCCACTCGCTCATTAATACTCTCAAGTGCCTCTGGGGGGATCAAAAGACATATGGGTGCATCCTGAGTTTGCAGGTCATCAAAACTCTTACGATTTGGTCTGGTTTAGGCACATGGGTTTGACTTAGATTGTGCTGATTCACACTAAAGTACTTGCTTTGTCATGGCAAAATAAGGCCAAGCTCATCTGACATACTTAACTGAGTGGTGTCTTAGTCATACACGTCTATGAAAAGATGTAAATAGTCACACACACTTCATGTTCAAAGAGGACCAGTTTGGACACAGTGAGTGATTACCCCACACACAATCAATCAATCAATAATTCAACTTGTTTGGCAGGAATGTTTGTCCACTTTTACCACTATCTGAATTCACAGAAATGAAACATCCACTTAAAACTTTGCATATAGATTGTTGTTTACCAGGTTGGACCCCATTTTGCCTTCAGAACTGCCTTAATCATTCATGGCATAGAGTCTACAAAGTACTGAAAATATTCCTCAAGGATTTTGGTGCATATAGACATGATAGCATCACGCAGTTGCTGCAGATTTGTCGGCTGCACATTCATGATGTGAATCTCCCCTTCCACCACATCCCAAAGGTGCTCTATTGGATTAAGTCCTGGTGACTGTGGAGGCTATTTGAGTACAGTAAATGCCAAATTCTAGCCCTACCATCCGAATGTGGCAGCAGAAATCGAGACAACGTTTCCCCAATCTTCTATTGTCCAATTTTGGTAAGCCTGTACGAATTGTAGCCTCAGTTTCCTGTTCTAAACTGACAGGAGTGGAACACAGTGTGGTCTTCTGCTGCTGTAGTCCATCTGCCTCAAGGTTCGACATGTTATTCAGAGATGCTCTTCTGCATATCTCGGTTGTAATGAATGGTTATTTGAGTTACTGTTGTCTTTCTATCAGCTCAAACCAGCCTGACCTCTGGCATCAACAAGGCATTTGTGCATGCAGAACTGCCGCTCACTGGAAATTTTCTCTTTTGCTAATTATTCTCTGGTTGTGAGTAAAAAATACAATAGATCAGCAGTTTTCAAAATACTCAGACCAGATTGTCTGGTACCATTCTCACCTTTCTTCCCCATTCTGATGCTCGGTTTGAACTGCAGCAGATCGTCTTGACCATGTCTACATGCCTAAACGCATTAAGTTGCTGCCATGTGATTGGCTGATTAAAAATTAGCCTTAACGAGCAGTTGGAAAGGTGTACCTTATAAAGAGGCCAGTGAATATATATGAGAGTATCTATATAGCACAGAGTACAGATCTACTACTTTCTAATAGATTTCTTTACAATAAAACTTTTGTGTATATTAGTCAATAGGGCTGTGCGATTAATCTGGATTGAATCGTAACCGCGATTTTAAGTGTTGCGATTAGCTAATCGCAAGAGGCTGCAAGATCATATATATATATATATATATATATATATATATATATAGATAATATAGTAAATGCGTGACTGTCATCTGTGTGTGAGTCTTACTAGCCTATTGAGTGAGCACATTTTTGTTCTGCCCAATCAGTGCAACTGAACTATGCGGAAAGCCCACAATAAAACAAACAAACAGGAAAGCGCGGACAAGTAGGATGTTGCCGTCTGCCACTTCAGAAGTATTAACAGATTAATATCAAAGTAAAACAGCATGTCTGTAATATAGGAATATTTTGGTTTCAAAGTCACAGACATAAAAAAACAGGTAATTTGTAGGAGCAGTCATATATTTGTTGCCACAGCACAAAGAAATACAACAACCAGAACCTAAAAAAGTGGAGGAGTGAGGAGTGTCTTGCTAAAAAGTCTACTAAAAGTATTGCCTGTGACACTCAATATAGGAGCTATCAACAGCAAAGTGCAATTTCAGAGTTGTTTGCAGCTGTTACACCATATAAAAAACATCACAAAGGCCCCATCAGATAACTCTCTACTGTTTGCTCTAGGAGAAAATGAGTGTTTAATTTCTGAATATTTTTAAACAAATTTGAATAAAAGTCGGAGATAGTTAATATCTTTTCAGTTCCTTTTTTAACTAACACTCACTGCATTTCAGCAGTAAGAAGCTACGATACAGAATAATGAGCTAAAACGTGACTGCAAAATGACATATAAACAATTGAAGTCAAAATCAGTAGCCCCCATGAATTATTAGCACCTTGTTAATTTTTTTCCCTAATTTCTGTTCAACAGAGGGAAGAAGATTTTATCAACCCATTTTTAAACATAATAGTTTTAACAACTCATGAAATAAAGTTAAAAAATAACTTTAAAAACTGATTTATTTTATCTTTGTCATGATGACAGTAAATAACATTTTACTAGATATTTTTCAAGACACTTCTATACAGCTTAAAGTGAAATTTAGAGGCTTAACTAGGTTAATTAGGTTAACTAGGCAGGTTAGGGTAAATAGGCAAGTTATTGTATAACGATGGTTTGTTCTGTAGACTATCGAAAAAATATATATAATAAACGTATAATATAAAAATATATATATATATACATGTATATTTGTATATATGTATATATATCTCAAAGGGGCAAAAAAATTTAACCTTAAAATGGCTTTTAAAATTTTTACAAATATTTTTACTCTAGCCGAAATAAAACAAATAAGACTTTATCGAGAAGAAAAAAAATTATCAGACATACTGTGAAAATTTCCTTGGTCTGTTAAACATATTTTGGGAAATATTAAAAAAAAGAATAATAATGCTGACTTCTACTGTATATATTTAGTTGAAATTTAGCAGTTTGTATTTTTTGCAATGCCTTAAATGTATTTAAATCTTTCTTTTACTATTTTACTAAGATTATTAAGCACCAAAATATAAGTACCAATTATTAGAACACTACAGTAAATAATAGTTAAACATTGTAATCAAATGCTAAACGTATTTATTTTAGATTAAACTTCATAAAATGTTTATCCTGTAGCCATTTCTGAATGTGAATATATTTCAAACACATGAGTGAAAGAAATTTGCAAAGTTTACTCTTCACAACTACTCAAAGTGAATCCCGCATTAGTATTTTCATAAAAAGCTTTCTCCTGTTTTGCAAACATTTGCCAGCGGATTCAAGAAGAGCTTCATGGCACATCTTAAGTATTTTAACAACCTTAAATAAGGCTGTCTGAAGAACTTCAAAGACCGCCGTTTCCTTTAAAACCGTATTCAGTGTCCTTTGATAGCTCTGTCAATGAAAACCCCGAACGAAGACGCTGCCTACTCGTGAAATCCAATATCCTAAACCTGTGACAAGCTCTAACAGTGCATTTACATGTCAAAATTAAAGCTGAACACAGAACTTCAAAGATACAGAGGAGACGGACCTTAAAATGCAGACGTACGGGTATAAATCTTTAATATTCCTGTGGGCAAAGAGGGAGATTTATGGATCCTTCTCAAATTCCCTCCTGAATCCATAGTAAACACTTTTGTCCACCTACTCGAGACCAGCTGCGTGACCTCGAGGATAAAACTCTCCATTGTTGGACGAGGAATCGTGACAAGCCATCATTCAGTAGAGATTGTTCGAGAGGTGAAAAGCAGGTCCCTCTTTCCACACCTCTCTTGTTTAGGTCTTGGCATGAGATTTGAACTAGGAGAAGACGTGGATTTTTACTTGTGAATGAACGGGCTTAATGGTGTAAACAATTTGATGTGCACATCTGCGTAAGTTTGCGTGTAATAAAGCTATTTGTACATTTCTAAATACAGCTGTGCAATAGATTGACGTGAAATTGCGATATGGCTTTGCACGCTTGTGAAATTGCACAGGATGTGATTTAACTGTGTTATTTATACATGTTTAGCTTGTGACAAACTGTTTTGAGTCATTGAATGATGAAGTGCTTTCATGCTGGGTTTGGGCCCGTCACAATAATCAATATAACAACTTAGATAACTTAAAAATATTTAACTTAACGATATTTGTACATGACCTCAATAATTTTTGGTGTTACAATATATATTTACAAGGACATTTACCTTTACCTCACATTTTACCTTAATAGGATATACACTCACCGGCCACTTTATTAGGTACACCTGTCCAACTGCTCGTTAACGCAAATTTCGAATCAGCCAATCACATGGCTGCAACTCAATGCATTTAGGCATGTAGAAATGGGTCAGGACGATCTGCAGCAGTTAAAATCAAGCATCAGAATGGGAAAGAAAGGTGATGGTCTGAGTATTTCAGAAACTGCTGATCTACTGGCATTTTCATGCACAACCATCTCTAGGGTTTACAGAGAATGATCTTAAAAAGAGAAAATATCCAGTGAGCAGCAGTTCTGTGGTTGCAAATCCCTTGTTGATGCCAGAAGTCAGAGGAGAATGGCCAGACTGGTTTGAGCTGACTTTTGAGCTGAAAACAGTAACTCAAACTAGATTCTTAAAGTTTGAGAACAAACTTTGAGGCTGGCTTGTGAAAGCCTGACGGTAATAGTTTATTTAGTTTAAACAGTTTTAAAAAGTAAGAAAAGATAGAAAGATAGAAAGATAGATAGATAGATAGATAGATAGATAGATAGATAGATAGATAGATAGATAGATAGATAGATAGATAGATTAGCATGTTATTAGCATGATTCTAGTGTGAAATAGCATGTTATTAGCATGATTCTAGCATGAATTAACATGTTACTACCATGATTTTAGCATGAATTAGCATGTTGTTAGCATGATTTTAGCATGAATTAGCATGTTACTAGCATGATTATAGCATGAGTTAGCATGTTGTTAGCATGATTCTAGCATGATTTAGCATGTTGTTAGCACGATTCTAGCATGAATTAGCATGTTACTAGCATGATTCTAGCATGAATTAGCATGTTGTTAGCATGATTCTAGCATGAATTAGCATGTTTCTAGCATGAATTAGCTTGTTGTTAGCACGATTCTAGCATGAATTAGCATGTTACTAGCACGATTCTAGCATGAATTAGCATGTTACTAGCATGATTCTAGCATGAATTAGCATGTTGTTAGCACGATTCTAGCATGAATTAGCATGTTACTAGCACGATTCTAGCATGAATTAGCATGTTGTTAGCATGATTCTAGCATGAATTAGCATGTTACTAGCATGATTCCAGCATGAATTAGCATGTTACTAGCAAGATTCTAGCATGATTTAGCATGTAACTAGCATGATTCTAGCATAAATTAGCATGTTGTTAGCATGATTCTAGCATGAATTAGCATGTTACTAGCATGTTTCTAGCATGAATTAGCATGTTGTTAGCACGATTCTAGCATAAATTAGCATGTTACTAGCACGATTCTAGCATGAATTAGCATGTTGTTAGCATGATTCTAGCATGAATTAGCATGTTGTTAGCAGGATTCTAGCATGAATTAGCATGTTACTAGCACGATTCTAGCATGAATTAGCATGTTACTAGCATGATTCTAGCATGAATTAGCATGTTACTAGCATGATTCTAGCATAAATTAGCATGTTGTTAGCATGATTCTAGCATGAATTAGCATGTTCCTAGCATGATTCTAGCATAAATTAGCATGTTACTAGCATGATTCTAGCATGAATTAGCATGTTACTAGCATGATTCTAGCATGAATTAGCATGTTGTTAGCATGATTTTAGCATGAATTGGCATGTTACTAGCATGATTCTAGCATGAATTAGCATGTTGTTAGCATGATTCTAACATGAATTAGCATGTTACTAGCATGATTCTAGCATGAATTAGCATGTTGTTAGCATGATTCTAGCATGAATTAGCATGTTACTAGCATGATTGTAGCATGAATTAGCATGTTGTTAGCATGATTCTAACATGAATTAGCATGTTACTAGCATGATTCTAGCATGAATTAGCATGTTGTTAGCATGATTCTAGCATGAATTAGCATGTGACTAGCATGATTCTAGCATTAATTAGCATGTTGTTAGCATGATTCTAGTATAAATTAGCATGTGACTAGCATAATTCTGGCATGAATTAGCATGTGACTAGCATGATTCTAGTGTGAATTAGCATGTAACTAGCATGTTTCTAGCATGAATTAGCAAATTGTTAGCATGATGGATAGATGGATGGATAGATGGATAGATAGATAGATAGATAGATAGATAGATAGATAGATAGATAGATAGATAGATAGATAGATAGATAGATAGATAGATAGATAGATAGATAGATGGTGTAAGCATGAGTCAAACAAGCCAACCCCCGCTTCTCTACGATGTTTTGATGCTGAGATATAGCTAGTGTTATATCGTTGCTAGGTTAGTCTGTTTTGTTGCTATGGAGTTGATTGACAGCTTAGACTGATGATGTATCAAAGCTTCTTGCCAGTATGAACAGTTAAAAACAACCCCCATGTCTCTATCACACTGCAGCATGACAATATCAGTCTGAACCTCTTTAATGGCAGTCTATTGGACAGTTGCTAGGGTGCAATATCTGGTTGTTAGGGCGTGGCTAGAAAGTTAAAAGGCCATCAGTGATTGGCTGCTGGCTAGACTGAGTTAAATGAGCTCAATCATTAGTCTGTAGGAAAGTCTGATGCAGAGTTATGAGCTCACAAAGTTTGATCCCATGTAAAGTCAATGAGAGTCTTTTGCAATGGAAGTCTATGGGACGGTTTCTAGGGTCCAAAAGTGGTTGCTAGGGCGTGGCCAGAAAGTTTAAAGATGATCAGTCATTGGCAGTTTGATAGTCTGAGTTAAATGAGCCCAGTTAGAAGTCTGTGTGACATTCTGATGCGGAGTTATGAGGTCACAAAGTTTGATCCAATGTTACGTCTATGGGATTTTTCCGACGGTCCCGGGACGTTTTTCGGAAAACCGAAAGTCGGATCAGTCGGAAAAGATATAGCAACTCGAGTCAGAATAGTTCGGAGGTCTGACGCGAGTTTGATGGTCATAGCTTGAAAGGCCTAGGACGAGATAGAGTTTAATTTTTAGTCTCAGAAGAAGAATAATAATATTAACTAGATTCTTAAAGTTTGAGAACAAACTTTGAGGCTGGCTTGTGAAAGCCTGACGGTAATAGTTTATTTAGTTTAAACAGTTTTTAAAAGTATGAAAAGATAGAAAGATAGATAGATAGATAGATAGATAGATAGATAGATAGATAGATAGATAGATAGATAGATAGATAGATAGATAGATAGATAGATAGATAGATAGATTAGCATGGTATTAGCATGATTCTAACGTGAAATAGCATGTTGTTAGCATGATTCTAGCATGAATTAGCATGTTACTAGCATGATTTTAGCATGAATTAGCATGTTGTTAGCATGATTCTAGCATGAATTAGCATGTTGTTAGCATGATTCTAGCATGATTTAGCATGTTGTTAGCATAATTCTAGCATGATTTAGCATGTTGTTAGCACAATTCTAGCATGAATTAGCATGTTACTAGCATGATTCTAGCATGAATTAGCATGTTGTTAGCATAATTCTAGCATGAATTAGCATGTTACTAGCATGATTCTAGTATGAATTAGCATGTTACTAGTACAATTCTAGCATGAATTAGCATGTTACTAGCATGATTCTAGCATGAATTAGCATGTAACTAGCATGATTTTAAAATGAATTAGCATGTTACTAGCATGATTTTAGCATGAATTAGCACGATTCTAGCATGAATTAGCATGTTGTTAGCACGATTCTAGCATGAATTAGCATGCTACTAGCACGATTCTAGCATGAATTAGCATGTTACTAGCATGATTCTAGCATGAATTAGCATGTACCTAGCATGATTTTAACATGAATTAGCATGTTACTAGCATGATTCCAGCATGAATTAGCATGTTGTTAGCATGATTATAGCATGAATTAGCATTTGACTAGCATGATTCTAGCATGAATTAGCATGTGACTAGCATGATTCTAGCATGAATTAGCATGTTGTTAGCATGCTTCTAGCATGAATTAGCATGTTACTAGCATGATTCTAGCATGAATTAGCATGTTGTTAGCACGATTCTAGCATGAATTAGCATGCTACTAGCACGATTCTAGCATGAATTAGCATGTTACTAGCATGATTCTAGCATGAATTAGCATGTACCTAGCATGATTTTAACATGAATTAGCATGTTACTAGCATGATTCCAGCATGAATTAGCATGTTGTTAGCACGATTATAGCATGAATTAGCATTTGACTAGCATGATTCTAGCATGAATTAGCATGTGACTAGCATGATTCTAGCATGAATTAGCATGTTGTTAGCATGATTCTAGCATGAATTAGCATGTTACTAGCATGATTCTAGCATGAATTAGCATGTTGTTAGCATGATTCTAACATGAATTAGCATGTTACTAGCATGATTCTAGCATGAATTAGCATGTTGTTAGCATGATTCTAGCATGAATTAGCAGGTGACTAGCATGATTCTAGCATGAATTAGCATGTTGTTAGCATGATTCTAGTATGAATTAACATGTGACTGGCATGATTCTAGCATGAATTAGCATGTGACTAGCATGATTCTAGCATGAATTAGCATGTGACTAGCATGATTCTAGCATGAATTAGCATGTGGCTAGCATGATTCTAGCATGAATTAGCATGTAACTAGCATGATTCTAGCATGAATTAGCATGCTGTTAGCATGATGGATAGATAGAGGTAGATAGATAGATAGATAGATAGATAGATAGATAGATAGATAGATAGATAGATAGAGGTAGATAGATAGATAGATAGATAGATAGATAGAGGTAGATAGATAGATAGATAGATAGATAGATAGATAGATAGATAGATAGATAGATAGATAGATGGTGTAAGAGCATGAGTCAAACAAGACAACCCCCGCCTCTCTACGATGTTCTGATGCTGAGATATAGCTGCTGTTATATCGTTGCTAGGTTAGTCTGTTTTGTTGCTATGGAGTTGATTGACAGCTTAGACTGATGGTGTATCAAAGCTTCTTGCCAGTATGAACAGTTAAAAACAACCCCCATGTCTCTATCACACTGCAGCATGACAATATCAGTCTGAACCTCTTCAATGGCAGTCTATGGGACAGTTGCTAGGGTGCAGTATCTGGTTGTTAGGGTGTGGCTAGAAAGTTAAAAAGCCATCAGTGATTGGCTGCTGGCTAGACTGAGTTAAATGAGCGCAGCCATTAGTCTGTAGGACAGTCTGATGCAGAGTTATGAGCTCACAAAGTTTGATCCCATGTAAAGTCAATGAGAGTCTTTTGCAATGGAAGTCTATGGGACGGTTTCTAGGGTCCAAAAGTGGTTGCTAGGGCGTGGCCAGAAAGTTTAAAGGTGATCAGTCATTGGCAGATTGATAGTCTGAGTTAAATGAGCCCAGTTAGAAGTCTGTGTGACATTCTGATGCGAAGTTATGAGGTCACAAAGTTTGATCCAATGTTACGTCTATGGGATTTTTCCGACGGTCCCGGGACGTTTTTCGGGAAACCGAAAGTCGGATCAGTCGGAAAGGATATAGCAACTCGAGTCAGAATAGTTCGGAGGTCTGACCCAAGTTTGATGGTCATAGCTTGAAAGGCCTAAGACGAGATAGAGTTTAGTTTTTAGTCTCAGAAGAAGAATAATAATATAAATAATAATAATAATAATAATAAGTTTAATAGGATAACAGTAGTCTGGCTTGCTACACAAGCCAGCCTAACTAGATTCTTAAAGTTTGAGAACAAACTTTGAGGCTGGCTTGTGAAAGCCTGACGGTAATAGTTTATTTAGTTTAAACAGTTTTAAAAAGTATGAAAAGATAGATTAGCATGTTATTACCATGATTTTAACGTGAAATAGCATGTCGTTAGCATGATTCTAGCATGAATTAGCATGTTACTAGCATGATTTAAGCATGAATTAGCATGTTGTTAGCATGATTTTAGCATGAATTAGCATGTTACTAGCATGATTTTAGCAATAATTAGCATGTTGTTAGCATGATTTTAACATGAATTAGCATGTTGTTAGCACGATTCTAGCATGAATTAGCATGTTACTAGCATGATTCTAGCATGAATTAGCATGTTACTAGCATGATTTTAGCATGAATTAGCACAATTCTAGCATGAATTAGCATGTTGTTAGCATGATTCTAGCATGAATTAGCATGTTGTTAGCATGATTCTAGCATGATTTACCATGTTACTAGCAAGATTCTAGCATGAATTAGCATGCTACTAGCATGATTCTAGCATAAATTAGCATGTTGTTAGCATGCTTCTAGCATGAATTAGCATGTTACTATCATGATTCTAGCATGAATTAGCATGTTGTTAGCATGATTCTAACATGAATTAGCATGTTACTAGCATGATTCTAGCATGAATTAGCATGTTGTTAGCATGATTCTAGCATGAATTAGCATTTCACTAGCATGATTCTAGCATGAATTAGCATTTCACTAGCATGATTTTAGCATAAATTACCATGTTGTTAGCATGATTCTAGCATGAATTAGCATGTTGTTAGCATGATTCTAGCATGAATTAGCATGTTGTTAGCATGATTCTAGCATGAATTAGCATGTTACTAGCATGATTCTAGCATGAATTAGCATGTTGTTAGCATGATTCTAGCATGAATTAGCATGTTACTAGCATGATTCTAGCATGAATTAGCATGTTGTTAGCACGATGCTAGCATGAATTAGCATGATACTAGCATGATTCTAGCATGAATTAGCATGTTACTAGCATGAATCTAGCATGAATTAGCATGTTGTTAGCATGATTCTAGCATGAATTAGCATGTGACTAGCATGATTCTAGCATGAATTAACATGTGACTAGCATGAATCTAGCATGAATTAGCATGAATTAGCATGTTGTTAGCATGATAGATAGATAGATAGATAGATAGATAGATAGATAGATAGATAGATAGATAGATAGATAGATAGATAGATAGATAGATAGATAGATGTAGATAGATAAAGGTAGATAGATAGATAGATAGATAGATAGATAGATAGATAGATAGATAGATAGATAGATAGATAGATAGATAGATAGATAGATAGATAGGTAGAGGTAGATAGATAGATAGGTAGAGGTAGATAGATAAAGGTAGATAGATAGATAGATAGATAGATAGATAGATAGATAGATAGATAGATAGATAGATAGATAGATAGATAGATAGATAGATAGATAGATAGATAGATAGATAGGTAGAGGTAGATAGATAAAGGTAGATAGATAGATAGATAGATAGATAGGTAGAGGTAGATAGATAGATAGATAGATAGATAGATAGATAGATAGATAGATAGATAGATAGATAGATAGATAGATAGATAGATAGATAGATAGATAGATAGATAGATAGATAGATAGATAGATAGATGGTGTAAGAGCATGAGTCAAACAAGCCAACCCCCGCCTCTCTACGATGTTCTGATGCTGAGATATAGCTGGTGCCATATCGTTGCTAGGTTAGTCTGTTTTGTTGCTATGGAGTTGATTGACAGCTTAGACTGATGATGTATCAAAGCTTCTTGCCAGTATGAACAGTTAAACACAACCCCCATGTCTCTATCACACTGCAGCATGACAATATCAGTCTGAACCTCTTTAATGGCAGTCTATGGGACAGTTGCTAGGGTGCAGTATCTGGTTGTTAGGGTGTGGCTAGAAAGTTAAAAGGCCATCAGTGATTGGCTGCTGGCTAGACTGAGTTAAATGAGCCTAGCCATTAGTCTGTAGGACAGTCTGATGCAGAGTTATGAGCTCACAAAGTTTGATCCCATGTAAAGTCAATGAGAGTCTTTTGCAATGGAAGTCTATGGGACGGTTTCTAGGGTCCAAAAGTGGTTGCTAGGGCGTGGCCAGAAAGTTTAAAGTTGATCAGTCATTGGCAGTTTGATAGTCTGAGTTAAATGAGCCCAGTTAGAAGTCTGTGTGACATTCTGATGCGGAGTTATGAGGTCACAAAGTTTGATCCAATGTTACGTCTATGGGATTTTTCGGACGGTCCCGGGACGTTTTTCGGGAAACCGAAAGTCGGATCAGTCGGAAAGGATATAGCAACTCGAGTCAGAATAGTTCGGAGGTCTGACCCAAGTTTGATGGTCATAGCTTGAATGGCCTAGGAGGAGATAGAGTTTAATTTTTAGTCTCAGAAGAAGAATAATATAGAAAAATAATAATAAGTTTAATAGGATAACAGTAGTCTGGCTTGCTACACAAGCCAGCCTAACTAGATTCTTAAAGTTTGAGAACAAACTTTGAGGCTGGCTTGTGAAAGCCTGACGGTAATAGTTTATTTAGTTTAAACAGTTATAAAAAGTATGAAAAGATAGATAGATAGATAGATAGATAGATAGATAGATAGATAGATAGATAGATAGATAGATAGATAGATAGATAGATTAGCATGTTATTACCATGATTTTAACGTGAAATAGCATGTTGTTAGCATGATTCTAGCATGAATTAGCATGTTACTAGCATGATTTTAGCATGAATTAGCATGTTGTTAGCATGATTTTAGCATGAATTAGCATGTTACTAGCATGATTTTAGCATGAATTAGCATGTTGTTAGCATGATTTTAACATGAATTAACATGTTGTTAGCACGATTCTAGCATGAATTAGCATGTTACTAGCATGATTCTAGCATGAAATAGCATGTTGCTAGCATGATTTTAGCATGAATTAGCACAATTCTAGCATGAATTAGCATGTTGTTAGCATGATTCTAGCATGAATTAGCATGTTGTTAGCATGATTCTAGCATGATTTAGCATGTTACTAGCAAGATTCTAGCATGAATTAGCATGCTACTAGCATGATTCTAGCATAAA